>NW_027149958.1:0-216776 GCF_031143425.1 Pleurodeles waltl | reverse complement strand
GCCTAGCGCCCACGACAGGAAACGCCCCAAAGCGCAACGTGGACACATCCAATTTTTTTAAAGAAAACAGAGGTGCTTTTTGCGAAGTGCCTACCTGTAGATTTTGGCCTCTAGCTCAGCCGGCACATAGGGAAACCTACCAAACCTGTGCATTTCTGAAAACTAGAGACCTAGGGGAATCCAAGATGGTGTGACTTGTGGGGCTCGGACCAGGTTCTGTTACCCAGAATCCTTTGCAAACCTCAAAATTTGGCTAAAAAAACACATGTTCCTCACATTTCTGTGGCAGAAAGTTCTTGAATCTGAGAGGAGCCACAAATTTCCTTCCACCCAGCGTTCCCCAAAGTCTCCCGATAAAAATGATACCTCACTTGTGTGGGTAGGCCTAGCGCCCACGACAGGAAACGCCCCAAAGCGCAACGTGGACACATCCAATTTTTTTTGAAAAAACAGAGGTGTTTTTTGCGAAGTGCCTACCTGTAGATTTTGGCCTCTAGCTCAGCCGGCACCTAGGGAAACCTACCAAACCTGTGCATTTCTGAAAATTAGAGACCTAGGGGAATCCAAGATGGGGTGACTTGTGGGGCTCGGACCAGGTTCTGTTACCCAGAATCCTTTGCAAACCTCAAAATTTGGCTAAAAAAACACATATTCCTCACATTTCTGTGGCAGAAAGTTATGGAATCTGAGAGGAGCCACAAATTTCCTTCCACCCAGCGTTCCCCCAAGTCTCCCGATAAAAATGATACCTCACTTGTGTGGGTAGGCCTAGCGCCCGCGACAGGAAACGCCCCAAAGCGCAACTTGGACACATCCAATTTTTTGAAAGAAAATAGAGGTGCTTTTTGCGAAGTGCCTACCTGTAGATTTTGGCCTCTAGGTCAGCCGGCACCTAGGGAAACCTACCAAACCTGTGCATTTCTGAGAATTAGAGACCTAGGGGAATCCAAGATGGGGTGACTTGTGGGGCTCGGACCAGGTTCTGTTACCCAGAATCCTTTGCAAACCTCAAAATTTGGCTACAAAAACACATGTTCCTCACATTTCTGTGGCAGAAAGTTCTGGAATCTGAGAGGAGCCACAAATTTCCTTCCACCCAGCGTTCCCCCAAGTCTCCCGATAAAAATGATACCTCACTTGTGTGGGTAGGCCTAGCGCCCGCGACAGGAAACGCCCCAAAGCGCAACGTGGACACATCCAATTTTTTGAAAGAAAACAGAGGTGTTTTTTGCGAAGTGCCTACCTGTAGATTTTGGCCTCTAGCTCAGCCGGCACCTAGGGAAACCTACCAAACCTGTGCATTTCTGAGAATTAGAGACCTAGGGGAATCCAAGATGGGGTGACTTGTGGGGCTCGGACCAGGTTCTGTTACCCAGAATCCTTTGCAAACCTCAAAATTTGGCTAAAAAAATACATATTCCTCACATTTCTGTGGCAGAAAGTTTTGGAATCTGAGAGGAGCCACAAATTTCCGTCCACCCAGCGTTCCCCCAAGTCTCCCGATAAAAATGATACCTCACTTGTGTGGGTAGGCCTAGCGCCCGCGACAGGAAACGCCCCAAAGCGCAACTTGGACACATCCAATTTTTTGAAAGAAAATAGAGGTGCTTTTTGCGAAGTGCCTACCTGTAGATTTTGGCCTCTAGGTCAGCCGGCACCTAGGGAAACCTACCAAACCTGTGCATTTCTGAGAATTAGAGACCTAGGGGAATCCAAGATGGTGTGACTTGTGGGGCTCGGACCAGGTTCTGTTACCCAGAATCCTTTGCAAACCTCAAAATTTGGCTAAAAAAATACATATTCCTCACATTTCTGTGGCAGAAAGTTTTGGAATCTGAGAGGAGCCACAAATTTCCTTCCACCCAGCGTTCCCCCAAGTCTCCCGATAAAAATGATACCTCACTTGTGTGGGTAGGCCTAGCGCCCGCGACAGGAAACGCCCCAAAGCGCAACGTGGACACATCCAATTTTTTGAAAGAAAACAGAGGTGTTTTTTGCGAAGTGCCTACCTGTAGATTTTGGCCTCTAGCTCAGCCGGCACCTAGGGAAACCTACCAAACCTGTGCATTTCTGAAAACTAGAGACCTAGGGGAATCCAAGATGGGGTGACTTGTGGGGCTGGGACCAGGTTCTGTTACCCAGAATCCTTTGCAAACCTCAAAATTTGGCTAAAAAAACACATGTTCCTCACATTTCTGTGGCAGAAAGTTCTGGAATCTGAGAGGAGCCACAAATTTCCTTCCACCCAGCGTTCCCGCAAGTCTCCCGATAAAAATGATACCTCACTTGTGTGGGTAGGCCTAGCGCCCGTGACAGGAAACGCCCCAAAGCGCAACGTGGACACATCCAATTTTTTGAAAGAAAACAGAGGTGTTTTTTGCGAAGTGCCTACCTGTAGATTTTGGCCTCTAGCTCAGCCGGCACCTAGGGAAACCTACCAAACCTGTGCATTTCTGAAAATTAGAGACCTAGGGGAATCCAAGATGGGGTGACTTGTGGGGCTCGGACCAGGTTCTGTTACCCAGAATCCTTTGCAAACCTCAAAATTTGGCTAAAAAAACACATATTCCTCACATTTCTGTGGCAGAAAGTTCTGGAATCTGAGAGGAGCCACAAATTTCCTTCCACCCAGCGTTCCCCCAAGTCTCCCGATAAAAATGATACCTCACTTGTGTGGGTAGGCCTAGCGCCCGCGACAGGAAACGCCCCAAAGCGCAACTTGGACATATCCAATTTTTTTAAAGAAAACAGAGGTGTTTTTTGCGAAGTGCCTACCTGTAGATTTTGGCCTCTAGCTCAGCCGGCACCTAGGGAAACCTACCAAACCTGTGCATTTCTGAAAACTAGAGACCTAGGGGAATCCAAGATGGGGTGACTTGTGGGGCTGCGACCAGGTTCTGTTACCCAGAATCCTTTGCAAACCTCAAAATTTGGCTAAAAAAACACATGTTCCTCACATTTCTGTGGCAGAAAGTTCTGGAATCTGAGAGGAGCCACAAATTTCCTTCCACCCAGCGTTCCCGCAAGTCTCCCGATAAAAATGATACCTCACTTGTGTGGGTAGGCCTAGCGCCCACGACAGGAAACGCCCCAAAGCGCAACGTGGACACATCCAATTTTTTTAAAGAAAATAGAGGTGCTTTTTGCGAAGTGCCTACCTGTAGATTTTGGCCTCTAGCTCAGCCGGCACCTAGGGAAACCTACCAAACCTGTGCATTTCTGAAAACTAGAGACCTAGGGGAATCCAAGATGGGGTGACTTGTGGGGCTGCGACCAGGTTCTGTTACCCAGAATCCTTTGCAAACCTCAAAATTTGGCTAAAAAAACACATGTTCCTCACATTTCTGTGGCAGAAAGTTCTGGAATCTGAGAGGAGCCACAAATTTCCTTCCACCCAGCGTTCCCGCAAGTCTCCCGATAAAAATGATACCTCACTTGTGTGGGTAGGCCTAGCGCCCACGACAGGAAACGCCCCAAAGCGCAACGTGGACACATCCAATTTTTTTAAAGAAAATAGAAGTGCTTTTTGCGAAGTGCCTACCTGTAGATTTTGGCCTCTAGCTCAGCCGGCACCTAGGGAAACCTACCAAACCTGTGCATTTCTGAAAACTAAAGACCTAGGGGAATCCAAGATAGGGTGACTTGTGGGGCTCGGACCAGGTTCTGTTACCCAGAATCCTTTGCAAACCTCAAAATTTGGCTAAACAAACACATGTTCCTCACATTTCTGTGGCAGAAAGTTCTGGAATATGAGAGGAGCCACTAATTTCCTTCCACCCAGCGTTCCCCCAAGTCTCCCGATAAAAATGATACCTCACTTGTGTGGGTAGGCCTAGCGCCTGCGACAGGAAACGCCCCAAAGCGCAACGTGGACACATCTAATTTTTTTAAACAAAATAGAGGTGATTTTTGCGAAGTGCCTACCTGTAGATTTCGGCCTCTAGCTCAGCCGACACCTAGGGAACCCTACCAAACCTGTGCATTTCTAAAAACTAGAGACCTAGGGGAATCCAAGATGGGGTGACTTGTGGGGCTCGGACCAGGTTCTGTTACCCAGAATCCTTTCCAAACCTCAAAATTTGGCTAAAATAACACATGTTTCTCACATTTCTGTGGCAGAAAGTTCTGGAATCTGAGAGGAGCCACAAATTTCCTTCCACCCAGCGTTCCCCCAAGTCTCCCGATAAAAATGATACCTCACTTGTGTGGGTAGGCCTAGCGCCCGCGACAGGAAACGCCCCAAAGCGCAACATGGACATATCCAATTTTTTTAAAGAAGACAGAGGTGTTTTTTGCGAAGTGCCTACCTGTAGATTTTGGCCTCTTGCTCAGCCGGCACCTAGGGAAACCTACCAAATCTGTGCATTTCTGAAAACTAGAGACCTAGGGGAATCCAAGATGGGGTGACTTGTGGGGCTCTGACCAGGTTCTGTTACCCAACATCCTTTGCAAACCTCAAAATTTGGCTAAAAAAAACACATGTTCCTCACATTTCTGTGGCAGAAAGTTCTGGAATCTGAGAAGAGCCACAAATTTCCTTCCACCCAGCGTTCCCCCAAGTCTCCCGATAAAAATGATACCTCACTTGTGTGGGTAGGCCTAGCGCCCACGACAGGAAACGCCCCAAAGCGCAACGTGGACACATCCAATTTTTTTAAAGAAAACAGAGGTGCTTTTTGCGAAGTGCCTACCTGTAGATTTTGGCCTCTAGCTCAGCCGGCACATAGGGAAACCTACCAAACCTGTGCATTTCTGAAAACTAGAGACCTAGGGGAATCCAAGATGGTGTGACTTGTGGGGCTCGGACCAGGTTCTGTTACCCAGAATCCTTTGCAAACCTCAAAATTTGGCTAAAAAAACACATGTTCCTCACATTTCTGTGGCAGAAAGTTCTTGAATCTGAGAGGAGCCACAAATTTCCTTCCACCCAGCGTTCCCCAAAGTCTCCCGATAAAAATGATACCTCACTTGTGTGGGTAGGCCTAGCGCCCACGACAGGAAACGCCCCAAAGCGCAACGTGGACACATCCAATTTTTTTTTAAAAAACAGAGGTGTTTTTTGCGAAGTGCCTACCTGTAGATTTTGGCCTCTAGCTCAGCCGGCACCTAGGGAAACCTACCAAACCTGTGCATTTCTGAAAATTAGAGACCTAGGGGAATCCAAGATGGGGTGACTTGTGGGGCTCGGACCAGGTTCTGTTACCCAGAATCCTTTGCAAACCTCAAAATTTGGCTAAAAAAACACATATTCCTCACATTTCTGTGGCAGAAAGTTATGGAATCTGAGAGGAGCCACAAATTTCCTTCCACCCAGCGTTCCCCCAAGTCTCCCGATAAAAATGATACCTCACTTGTGTGGGTAGGCCTAGCGCCCGCGACAGGAAACGCCCCAAAGCGCAACTTGGACACATCCAATTTTTTGAAAGAAAATAGAGGTGCTTTTTGCGAAGTGCCTACCTGTAGATTTTGGCCTCTAGGTCAGCCGGCACCTAGGGAAACCTACCAAACCTGTGCATTTCTGAGAATTAGAGACCTAGGGGAATCCAAGATGGGGTGACTTGTGGGGCTCGGACCAGGTTCTGTTACCCAGAATCCTTTGCAAACCTCAAAATTTGGCTACAAAAACACATGTTCCTCACATTTCTGTGGCAGAAAGTTCTGGAATCTGAGAGGAGCCACAAATTTCCTTCCACCCAGCGTTCCCCCAAGTCTCCCGATAAAAATGATACCTCACTTGTGTGGGTAGGCCTAGCGCCCGCGACAGGAAACGCCCCAAAGCGCAACGTGGACACATCCAATTTTTTGAAAGAAAACAGAGGTGTTTTTTGCGAAGTGCCTACCTGTAGATTTTGGCCTCTAGCTCAGCCGGCACCTAGGGAAACCTACCAAACCTGTGCATTTCTGAGAATTAGAGACCTAGGGGAATCCAAGATGGGGTGACTTGTGGGGCTCGGACCAGGTTCTGTTACCCAGAATCCTTTGCAAACCTCAAAATTTGGCTAAAAAAATACATATTCCTCACATTTCTCTGGCAGAAAGTTTTGGAATCTGAGAGGAGCCACAAATTTCCTTCCACCCAGCGTTCCCCCAAGTCTCCCGATAAAAATGATACCTCACTTGTGTGGGTAGGCCTAGCGCCCGCGACAGGAAACGCCCCAAAGCGCAACTTGGACACATCCAATTTTTTGAAAGAAAATAGAGGTGCTTTTTGCGAAGTGCCTACCTGTAGATTTTGGCCTCTAGGTCAGCCGGCACCTAGGGAAACCTACCAAACCTGTGCATTTCTGAGAATTAGAGACCTAGGGGAATCCAAGATGGGGTGACTTGTGGGGCTCGGACCAGGTTCTGTTACCCAGAATCCTTTGCAAACCTCAAAATTTGGCTAAAAAAATACATATTCCTCACATTTCTGTGGCAGAAAGTTTTGGAATCTGAGAGGAGCCACAAATTTCCTTCCACCCAGCGTTCCCCCAAGTCTCCCGATAAAAATGATACCTCACTTGTGTGGGTAGGCCTAGCGCCCGCGACAGGAAACGCCCCAAAGCGCAACGTGGACACATCCAATTTTTTGAAAGAAAACAGAGGTGTTTTTTGCGAAGTGCCTACCTGTGGATTTTGCCCTCTAGCTCAGCCGGCACCTAGGGAAACCTACCAAACCTGTGCGTTTCTGAAAACTAGAGACCTAGGGGAATCCAAGATGGGGTGACTTGTGGGGCTGGGACCAGGTTCTGTTACCCAGAATCCTTTGCAAACCTCAAAATTTGGCTAAAAAAACACATGTTCCTCACATTTCTGTGGCAGAAAGTTCTGGAATCTGAGAGGAGCCACAAATTTCCTTCCACCCAGCGTTCCCGCAAGTCTCCCGATAAAAATGATACCTCACTTGTGTGGGTAGGCCTAGCGCCCGTGACAGGAAACGCCCCAAAGCGCAACGTGGACACATCCAATTTTTTGAAAGAAAACAGAGGTGTTTTTTGCGAAGTGCCTACCTGTAGATTTTGGCCTCTAGCTCAGCCGGCACCTAGGGAAACCTACCAAAACTGTGCATTTCTGAAAATTAGAGACCTAGGGGAATCCAAGATGGGGTGACTTGTGGGGCTCGGACCAGGTTCTGTTACCCAGAATCCTTTGCAAACCTCAAAATTTGGCTAAAAAAACACACATTCCTCACATTTCTGTGGCAGAAAGTTCTGGAATCTGAGAGGAGCCACAAATTTCCTTCCACCCAGCGTTCCCCTAAGTCTCCCGATAAAAATGATACCTCACTTGTGTGGGTAGGCCTAGCGCCCGCGACAGGAAACGCCCCAAAGCGCAACTTGGACACATCCAATTTTTTGAAAGAAAACAGAGGTGTTTTTTGCGAAGTGCCTACCTGTGGATTTTGCCCTCTAGCTCAGCCGGCACCTAGGGAAACCTACCAAACCTGTGCGTTTCTGAAAACTAGAGACCTAGGGGAATCCAAGATGGGGTGACTTGTGGGGCTCGGACCAGGTTCTGTTACCCAGAATCCTTTGCAAACCTCAAAATTTGGCTAAAAAAATACATATTCCTCACATTTCTGTGGCAGAAAGTTTTGGAATCTGAGAGGAGCCACAAATTTCCTTCCACCCAGCGTTCCCCCAAGTCTCCCGATAAAAATGATACCTCACTTGTGTGGGTAGGCCTAGCGCCCGCGACAGGAAACGCCCCAAAGCGCAACGTGGACACATCCAATTTTTTGAAAGAAAACAGAGGTGTTTTTTGCGAAGTGCCTACCTGTGGATGTTGCCCTCTAGCTCAGCCGGCACCTAGGGAAACCTACCAAACCTGTGCGTTTCTGAAAACTAGAGACCTAGGGGAATCCAAGATGGGGTGACTTGTGGGGCTGGGACCAGGTTCTGTTACCCAGAATCCTTTGCAAACCTCAAAATTTGGCTAAAAAAACACATGTTCCTCACATTTCTGTGGCAGAAAGTTCTGGAATCTGAGAGGAGCCACAAATTTCCTTCCACCCAGCGTTCCCGCAAGTCTCCCGATAAAAATGATACCTCACTTGTGTGGGTAGGCCTAGCGCCCGTGACAGGAAACGCCCCAAAGCGCAACGTGGACACATCCAATTTTTTGAAAGAAAACAGAGGTGTTTTTTGCGAAGTGCCTACCTGTAGATTTTGGCCTCTAGCTCAGCCGGCACCTAGGGAAACCTACCAAAACTGTGCATTTCTGAAAATTAGAGACCTAGGGGAATCCAAGATGGGGTGACTTGTGGGGCTCGGACCAGGTTCTGTTACCCAGAATCCTTTGCAAACCTCAAAATTTGGCTAAAAAAACACACATTCCTCACATTTCTGTGGCAGAAAGTTCTGGAATCTGAGAGGAGCCACAAATTTCCTTCCACCCAGCGTTCCCCTAAGTCTCCCGATAAAAATGATACCTCACTTGTGTGGGTAGGCCTAGCGCCCGCGACAGGAAACGCCCCAAAGCGCAACTTGGACACATCCAATTTTTTGAAAGAAAACAGAGGTGTTTTTTGCGAAGTGCCTACCTGTGGATTTTGCCCTCTAGCTCAGCCGGCACCTAGGGAAACCTACCAAACCTGTGCGTTTCTGAAAACTAGAGACCTAGGGGAATCCAAGATGGGGTGACTTGTGGGGCTCGGACCAGGTTCTGTTACCCAGAATCCTTTGCAAACCTCAAAATTTGGCTAAAAAAATACATATTCCTCACATTTCTGTGGCAGAAAGTTTTGGAATCTGAGAGGAGCCACAAATTTCCTTCCACCCAGCGTTCCCCCAAGTCTCCCGATAAAAATGATACCTCACTTGTGTGGGTAGGCCTAGCGCCCGCGACAGGAAACGCCCCAAAGCGCAACGTGGACACATCCAATTTTTTGAAAGAAAACAGAGGTGTTTTTTGCGAAGTGCCTACCTGTGGATGTTGCCCTCTAGCTCAGCCGGCACCTAGGGAAACCTACCAAACCTGTGCGTTTCTGAAAACTAGAGACCTAGGGGAATCCAAGATGGGGTGACTTGTGGGGCTGGGACCAGGTTCTGTTACCCAGAATCCTTTGCAAACCTCAAAATTTGGCTAAAAAAACACATGTTCCTCACATTTCTGTGGCAGAAAGTTCTGGAATCTGAGAGGAGCCACAAATTTCCTTCCACCCAGCGTTCCCGCAAGTCTCCCGATAAAAATGATACCTCACTTGTGTGGGTAGGCCTAGCGCCCGTGACAGGAAACGCCCCAAAGCGCAACGTGGACACATCCAATTTTTTGAAAGAAAACAGAGGTGTTTTTTGCGAAGTGCCTACCTGTAGATTTTGGCCTCTAGCTCAGCCGGCACCTAGGGAAACCTACCAAAACTGTGCATTTCTGAAAATTAGAGACCTAGGGGAATCCAAGATGGGGTGACTTGTGGGGCTCGGACCAGGTTCTGTTACCCAGAATCCTTTGCAAACCTCAAAATTTGGCTAAAAAAACACATATTCCTCACATTTCTGTGGCAGAAAGTTCTGGAATCTGAGAGGAGCCACAAATTTCCTTCCACCCAGCGTTCCCCTAAGTCTCCCGATAAAAATGATACCTCACTTGTGTGGGTAGGCCTAGCGCCCGCGACAGGAAACGCCCCAAAGCGCAACTTGGACACATCCAATTTTTTGAAAGAAAACAGAGGTGTTTTTTGCGAAGTGCCTACCTGTGGATTTTGCCCTCTAGCTCAGCCGGCACCTAGGGAAACCTACCAAACCTGTGCGTTTCTGAAAACTAGAGACCTAGGGGAATCCAAGATGGGGTGACTTGTGGGGCTGGGACCAGGTTCTGTTACCCAGAATCCTTTGCAAACCTCAAAATTTGGCTAAAAAAACACATGTTCCTCACATTTCTGTGGCAGAAAGTTCTGGAATCTGAGAGGAGCCACAAATTTCCTTCCACCCAGCGTTCCCGCAAGTCTCCCGATAAAAATGATACCTCACTTGTGTGGGTAGGCCTAGCGCCCGTGACAGGAAACGCCCCAAAGCGCAACGTGGACACATCCAATTTTTTGAAAGAAAACAGAGGTGTTTTTTGCGAAGTGCCTACCTGTAGATTTTGGCCTCTAGCTCAGCCGGCACCTAGGGAAACCTACCAAAACTGTGCATTTCTGAAAATTAGAGACCTAGGGGAATCCAAGATGGGGTGACTTGTGGGGCTCGGACCAGGTTCTGTTACCCAGAATCCTTTGCAAACCTCAAAATTTGGCTAAAAAAACACATATTCCTCACATTTCTGTGGCAGAAAGTTCTGGAATCTGAGAGGAGCCACAAATTTCCTTCCACCCAGCGTTCCCCTAAGTCTCCCGATAAAAATGATACCTCACTTGTGTGGGTAGGCCTGGCGCCCGCGACAGGAAACGCCCCAAAGCGCAACTTGGACACATCCAATTTTTTGAAAGAAAATAGAGGTGCTTTTTGCGAAGTGCCTACCTGTAGATTTTGGCCTCTAGGTCAGCCGGCACCTAGGGAAACCTACCATACCTGTGCATTTCTGAGAATTAGAGACCTAGGGGAATCCAAGATGGGGTGACTTGTGGGGCTCGGACCAGGTTCTGTTACCCAGAATCCTTTGCAAACCTCAAAATTTGGCTACAAAAACACATGTTCCTCACATTTCTGTGGCAGAAAGTTCTGGAATCTGAGAGGAGCCACAAATTTCCTTCCACCCAGCGTTCCCCCAAGTCTCCCGATAAAAATGATACCTCACTTGTGTGGGTAGGCCTAGCGCCCGTGACAGGAAACGTCCCAAAGCGCAACGTGGACACATCCAATTTTTTTAAAGAAAACAGAGGTGTTTTTTGCGAAGTGCCTACCTGTAGATTTTGGCCTCTAGCTCAGCCGGCACCTAGGGAAACCTACCAAACCTGTGCATTTCTGAAAATTAGAGACCTAGGGGAATCCAAGATGGGGTGACTTGTGGGGCTCGGACCAGGTTCTGTTACCCAGAATCCTTTGCAAACCTCAAAATTTGGCTAAAAAAACACATATTCCTCACATTTCTGTGGCAGAAAGTTCTGGAATCTGAGAGGAGCCACAAATTTCCTTCCACCCAGCGTTCCCCCAAGTCTCCCGATAAAAATGATACCTCACTTGTGTGGGTAGGCCTAGCGCCCGCGACAGGAAACGCCCCAAAGCGCAACTTGGACACATCCAATTTTTTGAAAGAAAATAGAGGTGCTTTTTGCGAAGTGCCTACCTGTAGATTTTGGCCTCTAGGTCAGCCGGCACCTAGGGAAACCTACCAAACCTGTGCATTTCTGAGAATTAGAGACCTAGGGGAATCCAAGATGGGGTGACTTGTGGGGCTCGGACCAGGTTCTGTTACCCAGAATCCTTTGCAAACCTCAAAATTTGGCTAAAAAAATACATATTCCTCACATTTCTTTTGGAATCTGAGAGGAGCCACAAATTTCCTTCCACCCAGCGTTCCCCCAAGTCTCCCGATAAAAATGATACCTCACTTGTGTGGGTAGGCCTAGCGCCCGCGACAGGAAACGCCCCAAAGCGCAACGTGGACACATCCAATTTTTTTAAAGAAAACAGAGGTGTTTTTTGCGAAGTGCCTACCTGTAGATTTTGGCCTCTAGCTCAGCCGGCACCTAGGGAAACCTACCAAACCTGTGCGTTTCTGAAAACTAGAGACCTAGGGGAATCCAAGATGGGGTGACTTGTGGGGCTGGGACCAGGTTCTGTTACCCAGAATCCTTTGCAAACCTCAAAATTTGGCTAAAAAAACACATGTTCCTCACATTTCTGTGGCAGAAAGTTCTGGAATCTGAGAGGAGCCACAAATTTCCTTCCACCCAGCGTTCCCGCAAGTCTCCCGATAAAAATGATACCTCACTTGTGTGGGTAGGCCTAGCGCCCGTGACAGGAAACGCCCCAAAGCGCAACGTGGACACATCCAATTTTTTGAAAGAAAACAGAGGTGTTTTTTGCGAAGTGCCTACCTGTAGATTTTGGCCTCTAGCTCAGCCGGCACCTAGGGGAAACCTACCAAAACTGTGCATTTCTGAAAATTAGAGACCTAGGGGAATCCAAGATGGGGTGACTTGTGGGGCTCGGACCAGGTTCTGTTACCCAGAATCCTTTGCAAACCTCAAAATTTGGCTAAAAAAACACATATTCCTCACATTTCTGTGGCAGAAAGTTCTGGAATCTGAGAGGAGCCACAAATTTCCTTCCACCCAGCGTTCCCCTAAGTCTCCCGATAAAAATGATACCTCACTTGTGTGGGTAGGCCTAGCGCCCGCGACAGGAAACGCCCCAAAGCGCAACTTGGACACATCCAATTTTTTGAAAGAAAATAGAGGTGCTTTTTGCGAAGTGCCTACCTGTAGATTTTGGCCTCTAGGTCAGCCGGCACCTAGGGAAACCTACCAAACCTGTGCATTTCTGAGAATTAGAGACCTAGGGGAATCCAAGATGGGGTGACTTGTGGGGCTCGGACCAGGTTCTGTTACCCAGAATCCTTTGCAAACCTCAAAATTTGGCTACAAAAACACATGTTCCTCACATTTCTGTGGCAGAAAGTTCTGGAATCTGAGAGGAGCCACAAATTTCCTTCCACCCAGCGTTCCCCCAAGTCTCCCGATAAAAATGATACCTCACTTGTGTGGGTAGGCCTAGCTCCCGTGACAGGAAACGCCCCAAAGCGCAACGTGGACACATCCAATTTTTTGAAAGAAAACAGAGGTGTTTTTTGCGAAGTGCCCACCTGTAGATTTTGGCCTCTAGCTCAGCCGGCACCTAGGGAAACCTACCAAAACTGTGCATTTCTGAAAATTAGAGACCTAGGGGAATCCAAGATGGGGTGACTTGTGGGGCTCGGACCAGGTTCTGTTACCCAGAATCCTTTGCAAACCTCAAAATTTGGCTAAAAAAACACATATTCCTCACATTTCTGTGGCAGAAAGTTCTGGAATCTGAGAGGAGCCACAAATTTCCTTCCACCCAGCGTTCCCCTAAGTCTCCCGATAAAAATGATACCTCACTTGTGTGGGTAGGCCTGGCGCCCGCGACAGGAAACGCCCCAAAGCGCAACTTGGACACATCCAATTTTTTGAAAGAAAATAGAGGTGCTTTTTGCGAAGTGCCTACCTGTAGATTTTGGCCTCTAGGTCAGCCGGCACCTAGGGAAACCTACCAAACCTGTGCATTTCTGAGAATTAGAGACCTAGGGGAATCCAAGATGGGGTGACTTGTGGGGCTCGGACCAGGTTCTGTTACCCAGAATCCTTTGCAAACCTCAAAATTTGGCTACAAAAACACATGTTCCTCACATTTCTGTGGCAGAAAGTTCTGGAATCTGAGAGGAGCCACAAATTTCCTTCCACCCAGCGTTCCCCCAAGTCTCCCGATAAAAATGATACCTCACTTGTGTGGGTAGGCCTAGCGCCCGTGACAGGAAACGTCCCAAAGCGCAACGTGGACACATCCAATTTTTTGAAAGAAAACAGAGGTGTTTTTTGCGAAGTGCCTACCTGTAGATTTTGGCCTCTAGCTCAGCCGGCACCTAGGGAAACCTACCAAACCTGTGCATTTCTGAAAATTAGAGACCTAGGGGAATCCAAGATGGGGTGACTTGTGGGGCTCGGACCAGGTTCTGTTACCCAGAATCCTTTGCAAACCTCAAAATTTGGCTAAAAAAACACATATTCCTCACATTTCTGTGGCAGAAAGTTCTGGAATCTGAGAGGAGCCACAAATTTCCTTCCACCCAGCGTTCCCCCAAGTCTCCCGATAAAAATGATACCTCACTTGTGTGGGTAGGCCTAGCGCCCGCGACAGGAAACGCCCCAAAGCGCAACTTGGACACATCCAATTTTTTGAAAGAAAATAGAGGTGCTTTTTGCGAAGTGCCTACCTGTAGATTTTGGCCTCTAGGTCAGCCGGCACCTAGGGAAACCTACCAAACCTGTGCATTTCTGAGAATTAGAGACCTAGGGGAATCCAAGATGGGGTGACTTGTGGGGCTCGGACCAGGTTCTGTCACCCAGAATCCTTTGCAAACCTCAAAATTTGGCTAAAAAAATACATATTCCTCACATTTCTGTGGCAGAAAGTTTTGGAATCTGAGAGGAGCCACAAATTTCCTTCCACCCAGCGTTCCCCCCAAGTCTCCCGATAAAAATGATACCTCACTTGTGTGGGTAGGCCTAGCGCCCGCGACAGGAAACGCCCCAAAGCGCAACGTGGACACATCCAATTTTTTGAAAGAAAACAGAGGTGTTTTTTGCGAAGTGCCTACCTGTGGATGTTGCCCTCTAGCTCAGCCGGCACCTAGGGAAACCTACCAAACCTGTGCGTTTCTGAAAACTAGAGACCTAGGGGAATCCAAGATGGGGTGACTTGTGGGGCTGGGACCAGGTTCTGTTACCCAGAATCCTTTGCAAACCTCAAAATTTGGCTAAAAAAACACATGTTCCTCACATTTCTGTGGCAGAAAGTTCTGGAATCTGAGAGGAGCCACAAATTTCCTTCCACCCAGCGTTCCCGCAAGTCTCCCGATAAAAATGATACCTCACTTGTGTGGGTAGGCCTAGCGCCCGTGACAGGAAACGCCCCAAAGCGCAACGTGGACACATCCAATTTTTTGAAAGAAAACAGAGGTGTTTTTTGCGAAGTGCCTACCTGTAGATTTTGGCCTCTAGCTCAGCCGGCACCTAGGGAAACCTACCAAAACTGTGCATTTCTGAAAATTAGAGACCTAGGGGAATCCAAGATGGGGTGACTTGTGGGGCTCGGACCAGGTTCTGTTACCCAGAATCCTTTGCAAACCTCAAAATTTGGCTAAAAAAACACACATTCCTCACATTTCTGTGGCAGAAAGTTCTGGAATCTGAGAGGAGCCACAAATTTCCTTCCACCCAGCGTTCCCCTAAGTCTCCCGATAAAAATGATACCTCACTTGTGTGGGTAGGCCTAGCGCCCGCGACAGGAAACGCCCCAAAGCGCAACTTGGACACATCCAATTTTTTGAAAGAAAACAGAGGTGTTTTTTGCGAAGTGCCTACCTGTGGATTTTGCCCTCTAGCTCAGCCGGCACCTAGGGAAACCTACCAAACCTGTGCGTTTCTGAAAACTAGAGACCTAGGGGAATCCAAGATGGGGTGACTTGTGGGGCTCGGACCAGGTTCTGTTACCCAGAATCCTTTGCAAACCTCAAAATTTGGCTAAAAAAATACATATTCCTCACATTTCTGTGGCAGAAAGTTTTGGAATCTGAGAGGAGCCACAAATTTCCTTCCACCCAGCGTTCCCCCAAGTCTCCCGATAAAAATGATACCTCACTTGTGTGGGTAGGCCTAGCGCCCGCGACAGGAAACGCCCCAAAGCGCAACGTGGACACATCCAATTTTTTGAAAGAAAACAGAGGTGTTTTTTGCGAAGTGCCTACCTGTGGATGTTGCCCTCTAGCTCAGCCGGCACCTAGGGAAACCTACCAAACCTGTGCGTTTCTGAAAACTAGAGACCTAGGGGAATCCAAGATGGGGTGACTTGTGGGGCTGGGACCAGGTTCTGTTACCCAGAATCCTTTGCAAACCTCAAAATTTGGCTAAAAAAACACATGTTCCTCACATTTCTGTGGCAGAAAGTTCTGGAATCTGAGAGGAGCCACAAATTTCCTTCCACCCAGCGTTCCCGCAAGTCTCCCGATAAAAATGATACCTCACTTGTGTGGGTAGGCCTAGCGCCCGTGACAGGAAACGCCCCAAAGCGCAACGTGGACACATCCAATTTTTTGAAAGAAAACAGAGGTGTTTTTTGCGAAGTGCCTACCTGTAGATTTTGGCCTCTAGCTCAGCCGGCACCTAGGGAAACCTACCAAAACTGTGCATTTCTGAAAATTAGAGACCTAGGGGAATCCAAGATGGGGTGACTTGTGGGGCTCGGACCAGGTTCTGTTACCCAGAATCCTTTGCAAACCTCAAAATTTGGCTAAAAAAAACACATATTCCTCACATTTCTGTGGCAGAAAGTTCTGGAATCTGAGAGGAGCCACAAATTTCCTTCCACCCAGCGTTCCCCTAAGTCTCCCGATAAAAATGATACCTCACTTGTGTGGGTAGGCCTAGCGCCCGCGACAGGAAACGCCCCAAAGCGCAACTTGGACACATCCAATTTTTTGAAAGAAAACAGAGGTGTTTTTTTGCGAAGTGCCTACCTGTGGATTTTGCCCTCTAGCTCAGCCGGCACCTAGGGAAACCTACCAAACCTGTGCGTTTCTGAAAACTAGAGACCTAGGGGAATCCAAGATGGGGTGACTTGTGGGGCTGGGACCAGGTTCTGTTACCCAGAATCCTTTGCAAACCTCAAAATTTGGCTAAAAAAACACATGTTCCTCACATTTCTGTGGCAGAAAGTTCTGGAATCTGAGAGGAGCCACAAATTTCCTTCCACCCAGCGTTCCCGCAAGTCTCCCGATAAAAATGATACCTCACTTGTGTGGGTAGGCCTAGCGCCCGTGACAGGAAACGCCCCAAAGCGCAACGTGGACACATCCAATTTTTTGAAAGAAAACAGAGGTGTTTTTTGCGAAGTGCCTACCTGTAGATTTTGGCCTCTAGCTCAGCCGGCACCTAGGGAAACCTACCAAAACTGTGCATTTCTGAAAATTAGAGACCTAGGGGAATCCAAGATGGGGTGACTTGTGGGGCTCGGACCAGGTTCTGTTACCCAGAATCCTTTGCAAACCTCAAAATTTGGCTAAAAAAACACATATTCCTCACATTTCTGTGGCAGAAAGTTCTGGAATCTGAGAGGAGCCACAAATTTCCTTCCACCCAGCGTTCCCCTAAGTCTCCCGATAAAAATGATACCTCACTTGTGTGGGTAGGCCTGGCGCCCGCGACAGGAAACGCCCCAAAGCGCAACTTGGACACATCCAATTTTTTGAAAGAAAATAGAGGTGCTTTTTGCGAAGTGCCTACCTGTAGATTTTGGCCTCTAGGTCAGCCGGCACCTAGGGAAACCTACCATACCTGTGCATTTCTGAGAATTAGAGACCTAGGGGAATCCAAGATGGGGTGACTTGTGGGGCTCGGACCAGGTTCTGTACCCAGAATCCTTTGCAAACCTCAAAATTTGGCTACAAAAACACATGTTCCTCACATTTCTGTGGCAGAAAGTTCTGGAATCTGAGAGGAGCCACAAATTTCCTTCCACCCAGCGTTCCCCCAAGTCTCCCGATAAAAATGATACCTCACTTGTGTGGGTAGGCCTAGCGCCCGTGACAGGAAACGTCCCAAAGCGCAACGTGGACACATCCAATTTTTTTAAAGAAAACAGAGGTGTTTTTTGCGAAGTGCCTACCTGTAGATTTTGGCCTCTAGCTCAGCCGGCACCTAGGGAAACCTACCAAACCTGTGCATTTCTGAAAATTAGAGACCTAGGGGAATCCAAGATGGGGTGACTTGTGGGGCTCGGACCAGGTTCTGTTACCCAGAATCCTTTGCAAACCTCAAAATTTGGCTAAAAAAACACATATTCCTCACATTTCTGTGGCAGAAAGTTCTGGAATCTGAGAGGAGCCACAAATTTCCTTCCACCCAGCGTTCCCCCAAGTCTCCCGATAAAAATGATACCTCACTTGTGTGGGTAGGCCTAGCGCCCGCGACAGGAAACGCCCCAAAGCGCAACTTGGACACATCCAATTTTTTGAAAGAAAATAGAGGTGCTTTTTGCGAAGTGCCTACCTGTAGATTTTGGCCTCTAGGTCAGCCGGCACCTAGGGAAACCTACCAAACCTGTGCATTTCTGAGAATTAGAGACCTAGGGGAATCCAAGATGGGGTGACTTGTGGGGCTCGGACCAGGTTCTGTTACCCAGAATCCTTTGCAAACCTCAAAATTTGGCTAAAAAAATACATATTCCTCACATTTCTGTGGCAGAAAGTTTTGGAATCTGAGAGGAGCCACAAATTTCCTTCCACCCAGCGTTCCCCCAAGTCTCCCGATAAAAATGATACCTCACTTGTGTGGGTAGGCCTAGCGCCCGCGACAGGAAACGCCCCAAAGCGCAACGTGGACACATCCAATTTTTTTAAAGAAAACAGAGGTGTTTTTTGCGAAGTGCCTACCTGTAGATTTTGGCCTCTAGCTCAGCCGGCACCTAGGGAAACCTACCAAACCTGTGCGTTTCTGAAAACTAGAGACCTAGGGGAATCCAAGATGGGGTGACTTGTGGGGCTGGGACCAGGTTCTGTTACCCAGAATCCTTTGCAAACCTCAAAATTTGGCTAAAAAAACACATGTTCCTCACATTTCTGTGGCAGAAAGTTCTGGAATCTGAGAGGAGCCACAAATTTCCTTCCACCCAGCGTTCCCGCAAGTCTCCCGATAAAAATGATACCTCACTTGTGTGGGTAGGCCTAGCGCCCGTGACAGGAAACGCCCCAAAGCGCAACGTGGACACATCCAATTTTTTGAAAGAAAACAGAGGTGTTTTTTGCGAAGTGCCTACCTGTAGATTTTGGCCTCTAGCTCAGCCGGCACCTAGGGAAACCTACCAAAACTGTGCATTTCTGAAAATTAGAGACCTAGGGGAATCCAAGATGGGGTGACTTGTGGGGCTCGGACCAGGTTCTGTTACCCAGAATCCTTTGCAAACCTCAAAATTTGGCTAAAAAACACATATTCCTCACATTTCTGTGGCAGAAAGTTCTGGAATCTGAGAGGAGCCACAAATTTCCTTCCACCCAGCGTTCCCCTAAGTCTCCCGATAAAAATGATACCTCACTTGTGTGGGTAGGCCTAGCGCCCGCGACAGGAAACGCCCCAAAGCGCAACTTGGACACATCCAATTTTTTTGAAAGAAAATAGAGGTGCTTTTTGCGAAGTGCCTACCTGTAGATTTTGGCCTCTAGGTCAGCCGGCACCTAGGGAAACCTACCAAACCTGTGCATTTCTGAGAATTAGAGACCTAGGGGAATCCAAGATGGGGTGACTTGTGGGGCTCGGACCAGGTTCTGTTACCCAGAATCCTTTGCAAACCTCAAAATTTGGCTACAAAAACACATGTTCCTCACATTTCTGTGGCAGAAAGTTCTGGAATCTGAGAGGAGCCACAAATTTCCTTCCACCCAGCGTTCCCCCCAAGTCTCCCGATAAAAATGATACCTCACTTGTGTGGGTAGGCCTAGCTCCCGTGACAGGAAACGCCCCAAAGCGCAACGTGGACACATCCAATTTTTTGAAAGAAAACAGAGGTGTTTTTTGCGAAGTGCCCACCTGTAGATTTTGGCCTCTAGCTCAGCCGGCACCTAGGGAAACCTACCAAAACTGTGCATTTCTGAAAATTAGAGACCTAGGGGAATCCAAGATGGGGTGACTTGTGGGGCTCGGACCAGGTTCTGTTACCCAGAATCCTTTGCAAACCTCAAAATTTGGCTAAAAAAACACATATTCCTCACATTTCTGTGGCAGAAAGTTCTGGAATCTGAGAGGAGCCACAAATTTCCTTCCACCCAGCGTTCCCCTAAGTCTCCCGATAAAAATGATACCTCACTTGTGTGGGTAGGCCTGGCGCCCGCGACAGGAAACGCCCCAAAGCGCAACTTGGACACATCCAATTTTTTGAAAGAAAATAGAGGTGCTTTTTGCGAAGTGCCTACCTGTAGATTTTGGCCTCTAGGTCAGCCGGCACCTAGGGAAACCTACCAAACCTGTGCATTTCTGAGAATTAGAGACCTAGGGGAATCCAAGATGGGGTGACTTGTGGGGCTCGGACCAGGTTCTGTTACCCAGAATCCTTTGCAAACCTCAAAATTTGGCTACAAAAACACATGTTCCTCACATTTCTGTGGCAGAAAGTTCTGGAATCTGAGAGGAGCCACAAATTTCCTTCCACCCAGCGTTCCCCCAAGTCTCCCGATAAAAATGATACCTCACTTGTGTGGGTAGGCCTAGCGCCCGTGACAGGAAACGTCCCAAAGCGCAACGTGGACACATCCAATTTTTTGAAAGAAAACAGAGGTGTTTTTTGCGAAGTGCCTACCTGTAGATTTTGGCCTCTAGCTCAGCCGGCACCTAGGGAAACCTACCAAACCTGTGCATTTCTGAAAATTAGAGACCTAGGGGAATCCAAGATGGGGTGACTTGTGGGGCTCGGACCAGGTTCTGTTACCCAGAATCCTTTGCAAACCTCAAAATTTGGCTAAAAAAACACATATTCCTCACATTTCTGTGGCAGAAAGTTCTGGAATCTGAGAGGAGCCACAAATTTCCTTCCACCCAGCGTTCCCCCAAGTCTCCCGATAAAAATGATACCTCACTTGTGTGGGTAGGCCTAGCGCCCGCGACAGGAAACGCCCCAAAGCGCAACTTGGACACATCCAATTTTTTGAAAGAAAATAGAGGTGCTTTTTGCGAAGTGCCTACCTGTAGATTTTGGCCTCTAGGTCAGCCGGCACCTAGGGAAACCTACCAAACCTGTGCATTTCTGAGAATTAGAGACCTAGGGGAATCCAAGATGGGGTGACTTGTGGGGCTCGGACCAGGTTCTGTCACCCAGAATCCTTTGCAAACCTCAAAATTTGGCTAAAAAAATACATATTCCTCACATTTCTGTGGCAGAAAGTTTTGGAATCTGAGAGGAGCCACAAATTTCCTTCCACCCAGCGTTCCCCCAAGTCTCCCGATAAAAATGATACCTCACTTGTGTGGGTAGGCCTAGCGCCCGCGACAGGAAACGCCCCAAAGCGCAACGTGGACACATCCAATTTTTTTAAAGAAAACAGAGGTGTTTTTTGCGAAGTGCCTACCTGTAGATTTTGGCCTCTAGCTCAGCCGGCACCTAGGGAAACCTACCAAACCTGTGCGTTTCTGAAAACTAGAGACCTAGGGGAATCCAAGATGGGGTGACTTGTGGGGCTGGGACCAGGTTCTGTTACCCAGAATCCTTTGCAAACCTCAAAATTTGGCTAAAAAAACACATGTTCCTCACATTTCTGTGGCAGAAAGTTCTGGAATCTGAGAGGAGCCACAAATTTCCTTCCACCCAGCGTTCCCGCAAGTCTCCCGATAAAAATGATACCTCACTTGTGTGGGTAGGCCTAGCGCCCGTGACAGGAAACGCCCCAAAGCGCAACGTGGACACATCCAATTTTTTGAAAGAAAACAGAGGTGTTTTTTGCGAAGTGCCTACCTGTTGATTTTGGCCTCTAGCTCAGCCGGCACCTAGGGAAACCTACCAAAACTGTGCATTTCTGAAAATTAGAGACCTAGGGGAATCCAAGATGGGGTGACTTGTGGGGCTCGGACCAGGTTCTGTTACCCAGAATCCTTTGCAAACCTCAAAATTTGGCTAAAAAACACATATTCCTCACATTTCTGTGGCAGAAAGTTCTGGAATCTGAGAGGAGCCACAAATTTCCTTCCGCCCAGCGTTCCCCTAAGTCTCCCGATAAAAATGATACCTCACTTGTGTGGGTAGGCCTAGCGCCCGCGACAGGAAACGCCCCAAAGCGCAACTTGGACACATCCAATTTTTTGAAAGAAAATAGAGGTGCTTTTTGCGAAGTGCCTACCTGTAGATTTTGGCCTCTAGGTCAGCCGGCACCTAGGGAAACCTACCAAACCTGTGCATTTCTGAGAATTAGAGACCTAGGGGAATCCAAGATGGGGTGACTTGTGGGGCTCGGACCAGGTTCTGTTACCCAGAATCCTTTGCAAACCTCAAAATTTGGCTACAAAAACACATGTTCCTCACATTTCTGTGGCAGAAAGTTCTGGAATCTGAGAGGAGCCACAAATTTCCTTCCACCCAGCGTTCCCCCAAGTCTCCCGATAAAAATGATACCTCACTTGTGTGGGTAGGCCTAGCGCCCGTGACAGGAAACGTCCCAAAGCGCAACGTGGACACATCCAATTTTTTGAAAGAAAACAGAGGTGTTTTTTGCGAAGTGCCTACCTGTAGATTTTGGCCTCTAGCTCAGCCGGCACCTAGGGAAACCTACCAAACCTGTGCATTTCTGAAAATTAGAGACCTAGGGGAATCCAAGATGGGGTGACTTGTGGGGCTCGGACCAGGTTCTGTTACCCAGAATCCTTTGCAAACCTCAAAATTTGGCTAAAAAAACACATATTCCTCACATTTCTGTGGCAGAAAGTTCTGGAATCTGAGAGGAGCCACAAATTTCCTTCCACCCAGCGTTCCCCCAAGTCTCCCGATAAAAATGATACCTCACTTGTGTGGGTAGGCCTAGCGCCCGCGACAGGAAACGCCCCAAAGCGCAACTTGGACACATCCAATTTTTTGAAAGAAAATAGAGGTGCTTTTTGCGAAGTGCCTACCTGTAGATTTTGGCCTCTAGGTCAGCCGGCACCTAGGGAAACCTACCAAACCTGTGCATTTCTGAGAATTAGAGACCTAGGGGAATCCAAGATGGGGTGACTTGTGGGGCTCGGACCAGGTTCTGTTACCCAGAATCCTTTGCAAACCTCAAAATTTGGCTAAAAAAATACATATTCCTCACATTTCTGTGGCAGAAAGTTTTGGAATCTGAGAGGAGCCACAAATTTCCTTCCACCCAGCGTTCCCCCAAGTCTCCCGATAAAAATGATACCTCACTTGTGTGGGTAGGCCTAGCGCCCGCGACAGGAAACGCCCCAAAGCGCAACGTGGACACATCCAATTTTTTGAAAGAAAACAGAGGTGTTTTTTGCGAAGTGCCTACCTGTAGATTTTGGCCTCTAGCTCAGCCGGCACCTAGGGAAACGTACCAAACCTGTGCATTTCTGAAAACTAGAGACCTAGGGGAATCCAAGATGGGGTGACTTGTGGGGCTGGGACCAGGTTCTGTTACCCAGAATCCTTTGCAAACCTCAAAATTTGGCTAAAAAAACACATGTTCCTCACATTTCTGTGGCAGAAAGTTCTGGAATCTGAGAGGAGCCACAAATTTCCTTCCACCCAGCGTTCCCGCAAGTCTCCCGATAAAAATGATACCTCACTTGTGTGGGTAGGCCTAGCGCCCGCGACAGGAAACGCCCCAAAGCGCAACGTGGACACATCCAATTCTTTTAAAGAAAATAGAGGTGCTTTTTGCGAAGTGCCTACCTGTAGATTTTGGCCTCTAGCTCAGCCGGCACCTAGGGAAACCTACCAAACCTGTGCATTTCTGAAAACTAAAGACCTAGGGGAATCCAAGATAGGGTGGCTTGTGGGGCTCAGACCAGGTTCTGTTACCCAGAATCCTTTGCAAACCTCAAAATTTGGCTAAACAAACACATGTTCCTCACATTTCTGTGGCAGAAAGTTCTGGAATCTGAGAGGAGCCACAAATTTCCTTCCACCCAGCGTTCCCCCAAGTCTCCCGATAAAAATGATACCTCACTTGTGTGGGTAGGCCTAGCGCCTGCGACAGGAAACGCCCCAAAGCGCAACGTGGACACATCCAATTTTTTTAAACAAAATAGAGGTGATTTTTGCGAAGTGCCTACCTGTAGATTTTGGCCTCTAGCTCAGCCGACACCTAGGGAAACCTGCCAAACCTGTGCATTTCTAAAAACTAGAGACCTAGGGGAATCCAAGATGGGGTGACTTGTGGGGCTCGGACCAGGTTCTGTTACCCAGAATCCTTTCCAAACCTCAAAATTTGGCTAAAAAAACACATGTTCCTCACATTTGTGTGGCAGAAAGTTCTGGAATCTGAGAGGAGCCACAAATTTCCTTCCACCCAGCGTTCCCCCAAGTCTCCCGATAAAAATGATACCTCACTTGTGTGGGTAGGCCTTGCTCCCGCGACAGGAAACGCCCCAAAGCGCAACATGGACATATCCAATTTTTTTAAAGAAAACAGAGGTGTTTTTTGCGAAGTGCCTACCTGTAGATTTTGGCCTCTAGCTCAGCCGGCACCTAGGGAAACCTACCAAACCTGTGCATTTCTGAAAACTAGAGACCTAGGGGCATCCAAGATGGGGTGACTTGTGGGGCTGGGACCAGGTTCTGTTACCCAGAATCCTTTGCAAACCTCAAAATTTGGCTAAAAAAACACATATTCGTCACATTTCTGTGGCAGAAAGTTCTGGAATCTGAGAGGAGCCACAAATTTCCTTCCACCCAGCGTTCCCCCAAGTCTCCCGATAAAAATGATACCTCACTTGTGTGGGTAGGCCTAGCGCCCGCGACAGGAAACGCCCCAAAGCGCAACGTGGACACATCCAATTTTTTTAAAGAAAACAGAGGTGTTTTTTGCGAAGTGCCTACCTGTAGATTTTGGCCTCTAGCTCAGCCGGCACCTAGGGAAACCTACCAAAACTGTGCATTTCTGAAAATTAGAGACCTAGGGGAATCCAAGATGGGGTGACTTGTGGGGCTCGGACCAGGTTCTGTTACCCAGAATCCTTTGCAAACCTCAAAATTTGGCTAAAAAACACATATTCCTCACATTTCTGTGGCAGAAAGTTCTGGAATCTGAGAGGAGCCACAAATTTCCTTCCACCCAGCGTTCCCCTAAGTCTCCCGATAAAAATGATACCTCACTTGTGTGGGTAGGCCTAGCGCCCGCGACAGGAAACGCCCCAAAGCGCAACTTGGACACATCCAATTTTTTGAAAGAAAATAGAGGTGCTTTTTGCGAAGTGCCTACCTGTAGATTTTGGCCTCTAGGTCAGCCGGCACCTAGGGAAACCTACCAAACCTGTGCATTTCTGAGAATTAGAGACCTAGGGGAATCCAAGATGGGGTGACTTGTGGGGCTCGGACCAGGTTCTGTTACCCAGAATCCTTTGCAAACCTCAAAATTTGGCTACAAAAACACATGTTCCTCACATTTCTGTGGCAGAAAGTTCTGGAATCTGAGAGGAGCCACAAATTTCCTTCCACCCAGCGTTCCCCCAAGTCTCCCGATAAAAATGATACCTCACTTGTGTGGGTAGGCCTAGCGCCCGTGACAGGAAACGCCCCAAAGCGCAACGTGGACACATCCAATTTTTTGAAAGAAAACAGAGGTGTTTTTTGCGAAGTGCCTACCTGTAGATTTTGGCCTCTAGCTCAGCCGGCACCTAGGGAAACCTACCAAAACTGTGCATTTCTGAAAATTAGAGACCTAGGGGAATCCAAGATGGGATGACTTGTGGGGCTCGGACCAGGTTCTGTTACCCAGAATCCTTTGCAAACCTCAAAATTTGGCTAAAAAAACACATATTCCTCACATTTCTGTGGCAGAAAGTTCTGGAATCTGAGAGGAGCCACAAATTTCCTTCCACCCAGCGTTCCCCTAAGTCTCCCGATAAAAATGATACCTCACTTGTGTGGGTAGGCCTGGCGCCCGCGACAGGAAACGCCCCAAAGCGCAACTTGGACACATCCAATTTTTTGAAAGAAAATAGAGGTGCTTTTTGCGAAGTGCCTACCTGTAGATTTTGGCCTCTAGGTCAGCCGGCACCTAGGGAAACCTACCAAACCTGTGCATTTCTGAGAATTAGAGACCTAGGGGAATCCAAGATGGGGTGACTTGTGGGGCTCGGACCAGGTTCTGTTACCCAGAATCCTTTGCAAACCTCAAAATTTGGCTACAAAAACACATGTTCCTCACATTTCTGTGGCAGAAAGTTCTGGAATCTGAGAGGAGCCACAAATTTCCTTCCACCCAGCGTTCCCCCAAGTCTCCCGATAAAAATGATACCTCACTTGTGTGGGTAGGCCTAGCGCCCGTGACAGGAAACGTCCCAAAGCGCAACGTGGACACATCCAATTTTTTGAAAGAAAACAGAGGTGTTTTTTGCGAAGTGCCTACCTGTAGATTTTGGCCTCTAGCTCAGCCGGCACCTAGGGAAACCTACCAAACCTGTGCATTTCTGAAAATTAGAGACCTAGGGGAATCCAAGATGGGGTGACTTGTGGGGCTCGGACCAGGTTCTGTTACCCAGAATCCTTTGCAAACCTCAAAATTTGGCTAAAAAAACACATATTCCTCACATTTCTGTGGCAGAAAGTTCTGGAATCTGAGAGGAGCCACAAATTTCCTTCCACCCAGCGTTCCCCCAAGTCTCCCGATAAAAATGATACCTCACTTGTGTGGGTAGGCCTAGCGCCCGCGACAGGAAACGCCCCAAAGCGCAACTTGGACACATCCAATTTTTTTAAAGAAAATAGAGGTGCTTTTTGCGAAGTGCCTACCTGTAGATTTTGGCCTCTAGGTCAGCCGGCACCTAGGGAAACCTACCAAACCTGTGCATTTCTGAGAATTAGAGACCTAGGGGAATCCAAGATGGGGTGACTTGTGGGGCTCGGACCAGGTTCTGTTACCCAGAATCCTTTGCAAACCTCAAAATTTGGCTAAAAAAATACATATTCCTCACATTTCTGTGGCAGAAAGTTTTGGAATCTGAGAGGAGCCACAAATTTCCTTCCACCCAGCGTTCCCCCAAGTCTCCCGATAAAAATGATACCTCACTTGTGTGGGTAGGCCTAGCGCCCGCGACAGGAAACGCCCCAAAGCGCAACGTGGACACATCCAATTTTTTTAAAGAAAACAGAGGTGTTTTTTGCGAAGTGCCTACCTGTAGATTTTGGCCTCTAGCTCAGCCGGCACCTAGGGAAACCTACCAAACCTGTGCGTTTCTGAAAACTAGAGACCTAGGGGAATCCAAGATGGGGTGACTTGTGGGGCTGGGACCAGGTTCTGTTACCCAGAATCCTTTGCAAACCTCAAAATTTGGCTAAAAAAACACATGTTCCTCACATTTCTGTGGCAGAAAGTTCTGGAATCTGAGAGGAGCCACAAATTTCCTTCCACCCAGCGTTCCCGCAAGTCTCCCGATAAAAATGATACCTCACTTGTGTGGGTAGGCCTAGCGCCCGTGACAGGAAACGCCCCAAAGCGCAACGTGGACACATCCAATTTTTTGAAAGAAAACAGAGGTGTTTTTTGCGAAGTGCCTACCTGTAGATTTTGGCCTCTAGCTCAGCCGGCACCTAGGGAAACCTACCAAAACTGTGCATTTCTGAAAATTAGAGACCTAGGGGAATCCAAGATGGGGTGACTTGTGGGGCTCGGACCAGGTTCTGTTACCCAGAATCCTTTGCAAACCTCAAAATTTGGCTAAAAAACACATATTCCTCACATTTCTGTGGCAGAAAGTTCTGGAATCTGAGAGGAGCCACAAATTTCCTTCCACCCAGCGTTCCCCTAAGTCTCCCGATAAAAATGATACCTCACTTGTGTGGGTAGGCCTAGCGCCCGCGACAGGAAACGCCCCAAAGCGCAACTTGGACACATCCAATTTTTTGAAAGAAAATAGAGGTGCTTTTTGCGAAGTGCCTACCTGTAGATTTTGGCCTCTAGGTCAGCCGGCACCTAGGGAAACCTACCAAACCTGTGCATTTCTGAGAATTAGAGACCTAGGGGAATCCAAGATGGGGTGACTTGTGGGGCTCGGACCAGGTTCTGTTACCCAGAATCCTTTGCAAACCTCAAAATTTGGCTACAAAAACACATGTTCCTCACATTTCTGTGGCAGAAAGTTCTGGAATCTGAGAGGAGCCACAAATTTCCTTCCACCCAGCGTTCCCCCAAGTCTCCCGATAAAAATGATACCTCACTTGTGTGGGTAGGCCTAGCGCCCGTGACAGGAAACGTCCCAAAGCGCAACGTGGACACATCCAATTTTTTGAAAGAAAACAGAGGTGTTTTTTGCGAAGTGCCTACCTGTAGATTTTGGCCTCTAGCTCAGCCGGCACCTAGGGAAACCTACCAAACCTGTGCATTTCTGAAAATTAGAGACCTAGGGGAATCCAAGATGGGGTGACTTGTGGGGCTCGGACCAGGTTCTGTTACCCAGAATCCTTTGCAAACCTCAAAATTTGGCTAAAAAAACACATATTCCTCACATTTCTGTGGCAGAAAGTTCTGGAATCTGAGAGGAGCCACAAATTTCCTTCCACCCAGCGTTCCCCCAAGTCTCCCGATAAAAATGATACCTCACTTGTGTGGGTAGGCCTAGCGCCCGCGACAGGAAACGCCCCAAAGCGCAACTTGGACACATCCAATTTTTTGAAAGAAAATAGAGGTGCTTTTTGCGAAGTGCCTACCTGTAGATTTTGGCCTCTAGGTCAGCCGGCACCTAGGGAAACCTACCAAACCTGTGCATTTCTGAGAATTAGAGACCTAGGGGAATCCAAGATGGGGTGACTTGTGGGGCTCGGACCAGGTTCTGTTACCCAGAATCCTTTGCAAACCTCAAAATTTGGCTAAAAAAATACATATTCCTCACATTTCTGTGGCAGAAAGTTTTGGAATCTGAGAGGAGCCACAAATTTCCTTCCACCCAGCGTTCCCCCAAGTCTCCCGATAAAAATGATACCTCACTTGTGTGGGTAGGCCTAGCGCCCGCGACAGGAAACGCCCCAAAGCGCAACGTGGACACATCCAATTTTTTGAAAGAAAACAGAGGTGTTTTTTGCGAAGTGCCTACCTGTAGATTTTGGCCTCTAGCTCAGCCGGCACCTAGGGAAACGTACCAAACCTGTGCATTTCTGAAAACTAGAGACCTAGGGGAATCCAAGATGGGGTGACTTGTGGGGCTGGGACCAGGTTCTGTTACCCAGAATCCTTTGCAAACCTCAAAATTTGGCTAAAAAAACACATGTTCCTCACATTTCTGTGGCAGAAAGTTCTGGAATCTGAGAGGAGCCACAAATTTCCTTCCACCCAGCGTTCCCGCAAGTCTCCCGATAAAAATGATACCTCACTTGTGTGGGTAGGCCTAGCGCCCGCGACAGGAAACGCCCCAAAGCGCAACGTGGACACATCCAATTCTTTTAAAGAAAATAGAGGTGCTTTTTGCGAAGTGCCTACCTGTAGATTTTGGCCTCTAGCTCAGCCGGCACCTAGGGAAACCTACCAAACCTGTGCATTTCTGAAAACTAAAGACCTAGGGGAATCCAAGATAGGGTGGCTTGTGGGGCTCAGACCAGGTTCTGTTACCCAGAATCCTTTGCAAACCTCAAAATTTGGCTAAACAAACACATGTTCCTCACATTTCTGTGGCAGAAAGTTCTGGAATCTGAGAGGAGCCACAAATTTCCTTCCACCCAGCGTTCCCCCAAGTCTCCCGATAAAAATGATACCTCACTTGTGTGGGTAGGCCTAGCGCCTGCGACAGGAAACGCCCCAAAGCGCAACGTGGACACATCCAATTTTTTTAAACAAAATAGAGGTGATTTTTGCGAAGTGCCTACCTGTAGATTTTGGCCTCTAGCTCAGCCGACACCTAGGGAAACCTGCCAAACCTGTGCATTTCTAAAAACTAGAGACCTAGGGGAATCCAAGATGGGGTGACTTGCGGGGCTCGGACCAGGTTCTGTTACCCAGAATCCTTTCCAAACCTCAAAATTTGGCTAAAAAAACACATGTTCCTCACATTTGTGTGGCAGAAAGTTCTGGAATCTGAGAGGAGCCACAAATTTCCTTCCACCCAGCGTTCCCCCAAGTCTCCCGATAAAAATGATACCTCACTTGTGTGGGTAGGCCTTGCTCCCGCGACAGGAAACGCCCCAAAGCGCAACATGGACATATCCAATTTTTTTAAAGAAAACAGAGGTGTTTTTTGCGAAGTGCCTACCTGTAGATTTTGGCCTCTAGCTCAGCCGGCACCTAGGGAAACCTACCAAACCTGTGCGTTTCTGAAAACTAGAGACCTAGGGGAATCCAAGATGGGGTGACTTGTGGGGCTGGGACCAGGTTCTGTTACCCAGAATCCTTTGCAAACCTCAAAATTTGGCTAAAAAAACACATGTTCCTCACATTTCTGTGGCAGAAAGTTCTGGAATCTGAGAGGAGCCACAAATTTCCTTCCACCCAGCGTTCCCGCAAGTCTCCCGATAAAAATGATACCTCACTTGTGTGGGTAGGCCTAGCGCCCGTGACAGGAAACGCCCCAAAGCGCAACGTGGACACATCCAATTTTTTGAAAGAAAACAGAGGTGTTTTTTGCGAAGTGCCTACCTGTAGATTTTGGCCTCTAGCTCAGCCGGCACCTAGGGAAACCTACCAAAACTGTGCATTTCTGAAAATTAGAGACCTAGGGGAATCCAAGATGGGGTGACTTGTGGGGCTCGGACCAGGTTCTGTTACCCAGAATCCTTTGCAAACCTCAAAATTTGGCTAAAAAACACATATTCCTCACATTTCTGTGGCAGAAAGTTCTGGAATCTGAGAGGAGCCACAAATTTCCTTCCACCCAGCGTTCCCCTAAGTCTCCCGATAAAAATGATACCTCACTTGTGTGGGTAGGCCTAGCGCCCGCGACAGGAAACGCCCCAAAGCGCAACTTGGACACATCCAATTTTTTGAAAGAAAATAGAGGTGCTTTTTGCGAAGTGCCTACCTGTAGATTTTGGCCTCTAGGTCAGCCGGCACCTAGGGAAACCTACCAAACCTGTGCATTTCTGAGAATTAGAGACCTAGGGGAATCCAAGATGGGGTGACTTGTGGGGCTCGGACCAGGTTCTGTTACCCAGAATCCTTTGCAAACCTCAAAATTTGGCTACAAAAACACATGTTCCTCACATTTCTGTGGCAGAAAGTTCTGGAATCTGAGAGGAGCCACAAATTTCCTTCCACCCAGCGTTCCCCCAAGTCTCCCGATAAAAATGATACCTCACTTGTGTGGGTAGGCCTAGCTCCCGTGACAGGAAACGCCCCAAAGCGCAACGTGGACACATCCAATTTTTTGAAAGAAAACAGAGGTGTTTTTTGCGAAGTGCCCACCTGTAGATTTTGGCCTCTAGCTCAGCCGGCACCTAGGGAAACCTACCAAAACTGTGCATTTCTGAAAATTAGAGACCTAGGGGAATCCAAGATGGGGTGACTTGTGGGGCTCGGACCAGGTTCTGTTACCCAGAATCCTTTGCAAACCTCAAAATTTGGCTAAAAAAACACATATTCCTCACATTTCTGTGGCAGAAAGTTCTGGAATCTGAGAGGAGCCACAAATTTCCTTCCACCCAGCGTTCCCCTAAGTCTCCCGATAAAAATGATACCTCACTTGTGTGGGTAGGCCTGGCGCCCGCGACAGGAAACGCCCCAAAGCGCAACTTGGACACATCCAATTTTTTGAAAGAAAATAGAGGTGCTTTTTGCGAAGTGCCTACCTGTAGATTTTGGCCTCTAGGTCAGCCGGCACCTAGGGAAACCTACCAAACCTGTGCATTTCTGAGAATTAGAGACCTAGGGGAATCCAAGATGGGGTGACTTGTGGGGCTCGGACCAGGTTCTGTTACCCAGAATCCTTTGCAAACCTCAAAATTTGGCTACAAAAACACATGTTCCTCACATTTCTGTGGCAGAAAGTTCTGGAATCTGAGAGGAGCCACAAATTTCCTTCCACCCAGCGTTCCCCCAAGTCTCCCGATAAAAATGATACCTCACTTGTGTGGGTAGGCCTAGCGCCCGTGACAGGAAACGTCCCAAAGCGCAACGTGGACACATCCAATTTTTTGAAAGAAAACAGAGGTGTTTTTTGCGAAGTGCCTACCTGTAGATTTTGGCCTCTAGCTCAGCCGGCACCTAGGGAAACCTACCAAACCTGTGCATTTCTGAAAATTAGAGACCTAGGGGAATCCAAGATGGGGTGACTTGTGGGGCTCGGACCAGGTTCTGTTACCCAGAATCCTTTGCAAACCTCAAAATTTGGCTAAAAAAACACATATTCCTCACATTTCTGTGGCAGAAAGTTCTGGAATCTGAGAGGAGCCACAAATTTCCTTCCACCCAGCGTTCCCCCAAGTCTCCCGATAAAAATGATACCTCACTTGTGTGGGTAGGCCTAGCGCCCGCGACAGGAAACGCCCCAAAGCGCAACTTGGACACATCCAATTTTTTGAAAGAAAATAGAGGTGCTTTTTGCGAAGTGCCTACCTGTAGATTTTGGCCTCTAGGTCAGCCGGCACCTAGGGAAACCTACCAAACCTGTGCATTTCTGAGAATTAGAGACCTAGGGGAATCCAAGATGGGGTGACTTGTGGGGCTCGGACCAGGTTCTGTTACCCAGAATCCTTTGCAAACCTCAAAATTTGGCTAAAAAAATACATATTCCTCACATTTCTGTGGCAGAAAGTTTTGGAATCTGAGAGGAGCCACAAATTTCCTTCCACCCAGCGTTCCCCCAAGTCTCCCGATAAAAATGATACCTCACTTGTGTGGGTAGGCCTAGCGCCCGCGACAGGAAACGCCCCAAAGCGCAACGTGGACACATCCAATTTTTTTAAAGAAAACAGAGGTGTTTTTTGCGAAGTGCCTACCTGTAGATTTTGGCCTCTAGCTCAGCCGGCACCTAGGGAAACCTACCAAACCTGTGCGTTTCTGAAAACTAGAGACCTAGGGGAATCCAAGATGGGGTGACTTGTGGGGCTGGGACCAGGTTCTGTTACCCAGAATCCTTTGCAAACCTCAAAATTTGGCTAAAAAAACACATGTTCCTCACATTTCTGTGGCAGAAAGTTCTGGAATCTGAGAGGAGCCACAAATTTCCTTCCACCCAGCGTTCCCGCAAGTCTCCCGATAAAAATGATACCTCACTTGTGTGGGTAGGCCTAGCGCCCGCGACAGGAAACGCCCCAAAGCGCAACTTGGACACATCCAATTTTTTGAAAGAAAATAGAGGTGCTTTTTGCGAAGTGCCTACCTGTAGATTTTGGCCTCTAGGTCAGCCGGCACCTAGGGAAACCTACCAAACCTGTGCATTTCTGAGAATTAGAGACCTAGGGGAATCCAAGATGGGGTGACTTGTGGGGCTCGGACCAGGTTCTGTTACCCAGAATCCTTTGCAAACCTCAAAATTTGGCTACAAAAACACATGTTCCTCACATTTCTGTGGCAGAAAGTTCTGGAATCTGAGAGGAGCCACAAATTTCCTTCCACCCAGCGTTCCCCCAAGTCTCCCGATAAAAATGATACCTCACTTGTGTGGGTAGGCCTAGCGCCCGTGACAGGAAACGTCCCAAAGCGCAACGTGGACACATCCAATTTTTTGAAAGAAAACAGAGGTGTTTTTTGCGAAGTGCCTACCTGTAGATTTTGGCCTCTAGCTCAGCCGGCACCTAGGGAAACCTACCAAACCTGTGCATTTCTGAAAATTAGAGACCTAGGGGAATCCAAGATGGGGTGACTTGTGGGGCTCGGACCAGGTTCTGTTACCCAGAATCCTTTGCAAACCTCAAAATTTGGCTAAAAAAACACATATTCCTCACATTTCTGTGGCAGAAAGTTCTGGAATCTGAGAGGAGCCACAAATTTCCTTCCACCCAGCGTTCCCCCAAGTCTCCCGATAAAAATGATACCTCACTTGTGTGGGTAGGCCTAGCGCCCGCGACAGGAAACGCCCCAAAGCGCAACTTGGACACATCCAATTTTTTGAAAGAAAATAGAGGTGCTTTTTGCGAAGTGCCTACCTGTAGATTTTGGCCTCTAGGTCAGCCGGCACCTAGGGAAACCTACCAAACCTGTGCATTTCTGAGAATTAGAGACCTAGGGGAATCCAAGATGGGGTGACTTGTGGGGCTCGGACCAGGTTCTGTTACCCAGAATCCTTTGCAAACCTCAAAATTTGGCTAAAAAAATACATATTCCTCACATTTCTGTGGCAGAAAGTTTTGGAATCTGAGAGGAGCCACAAATTTCCTTCCACCCAGCGTTCCCCCAAGTCTCCCGATAAAAATGATACCTCACTTGTGTGGGTAGGCCTAGCGCCCGCGACAGGAAACGCCCCAAAGCGCAACGTGGACACATCCAATTTTTTGAAAGAAAACAGAGGTGTTTTTTGCGAAGTGCCTACCTGTAGATTTTGGCCTCTAGCTCAGCCGGCACCTAGGGAAACGTACCAAACCTGTGCATTTCTGAAAACTAGAGACCTAGGGGAATCCAAGATGGGGTGACTTGTGGGGCTGGGACCAGGTTCTGTTACCCAGAATCCTTTGCAAACCTCAAAATTTGGCTAAAAAAACACATGTTCCTCACATTTCTGTGGCAGAAAGTTCTGGAATCTGAGAGGAGCCACAAATTTCCTTCCACCCAGCGTTCCCGCAAGTCTCCCGATAAAAATGATACCTCACTTGTGTGGGTAGGCCTAGCGCCCGCGACAGGAAACGCCCCAAAGCGCAACGTGGACACATCCAATTCTTTTAAAGAAAATAGAGGTGCTTTTTGCGAAGTGCCTACCTGTAGATTTTGGCCTCTAGCTCAGCCGGCACCTAGGGAAACCTACCAAACCTGTGCATTTCTGAAAATTAGAGACCTAGGGGAATCCAAGATGGGGTGACTTGTGGGGCTCGGACCAGGTTCTGTTACCCAGAATCCTTTGCAAACCTCAAAATTTGGCTAAAAAAACACATATTCCTCACATTTCTGTGGCAGAAAGTTCTGGAATCTGAGAGGAGCCACAAATTTCCTTCCACCCAGCGTTCCCCCAAGTCTCCCGATAAAAATGATACCTCACTTGTGTGGGTAGGCCTAGCGCCCGCGACAGGAAACGCCCCAAAGCGCAACTTGGACACATCCAATTTTTTGAAAGAAAATAGAGGTGCTTTTTGCGAAGTGCCTACCTGTAGATTTTGGCCTCTAGGTCAGCCGGCACCTAGGGAAACCTACCAAACCTGTGCATTTCTGAGAATTAGAGACCTAGGGGAATCCAAGATGGGGTGACTTGTGGGGCTCGGACCAGGTTCTGTTACCCAGAATCCTTTGCAAACCTCAAAATTTGGCTAAAAAAATACATATTCCTCACATTTCTGTGGCAGAAAGTTTTGGAATCTGAGAGGAGCCACAAATTTCCTTCCACCCAGCGTTCCCCCAAGTCTCCCGATAAAAATGATACCTCACTTGTGTGGGTAGGCCTAGCGCCCGCGACAGGAAACGCCCCAAAGCGCAACGTGGACACATCCAATTTTTTGAAAGAAAACAGAGGTGTTTTTTGCGAAGTGCCTACCTGTAGATTTTGGCCTCTAGCTCAGCCGGCACCTAGGGAAACGTACCAAACCTGTGCATTTCTGAAAACTAGAGACCTAGGGGAATCCAAGATGGGGTGACTTGTGGGGCTGGGACCAGGTTCTGTTACCCAGAATCCTTTGCAAACCTCAAAATTTGGCTAAAAAAACACATGTTCCTCACATTTCTGTGGCAGAAAGTTCTGGAATCTGAGAGGAGCCACAAATTTCCTTCCACCCAGCGTTCCCGCAAGTCTCCCGATAAAAATGATACCTCACTTGTGTGGGTAGGCCTAGCGCCCGCGACAGGAAACGCCCCAAAGCGCAACGTGGACACATCCAATTCTTTTAAAGAAAATAGAGGTGCTTTTTGCGAAGTGCCTACCTGTAGATTTTGGCCTCTAGCTCAGCCGGCACCTAGGGAAACCTACCAATCCTGTGCATTTCTGAAAACTAAAGACCTAGGGGAATCCAAGATAGGGTGGCTTGTGGGGCTCAGACCAGGTTCTGTTACCCAGAATCCTTTGCAAACCTCAAAATTTGGCTAAACAAACACATGTTCCTCACATTTCTGTGGCAGAAAGTTCTGGAATCTGAGAGGAGCCACAAATTTCCTTCCACCCAGCGTTCCCCCAAGTCTCCCGATACAAATGATACCTCACTTGTGTGGGTAGGCCTAGCGCCTGCGACAGGAAACGCCCCAAAGCGCAACGTGGACACATCCAATTTTTTTAAACAAAATAGAGGTGATTTTTGCGAAGTGCCTACCTGTAGATTTTGGCCTCTAGCTCAGCCGACACCTAGGGAAACCTGCCAAACCTGTGCATTTCTAAAAACTAGAGACCTAGGGGAATCCAAGATGGGGTGACTTGTGGGGCTCGGACCAGGTTCTGTTACCCAGAATCCTTTCCAAACCTCAAAATTTGGCTAAAAAAACACATGTTCCTCACATTTGTGTGGCAGAAAGTTCTGGAATCTGAGAGGAGCCACAAATTTCCTTCCACCCAGCGTTCCCCCAAGTCTCCCGATAAAAATGATACCTCACTTGTGTGGGTAGGCCTTGCTCCCGCGACAGGAAACGCCCCAAAGCGCAACATGGACATATCCAATTTTTTTAAAGAAAACAGAGGTGTTTTTTGCGAAGTGCCTACCTGTAGATTTTGGCCTCTAGCTCAGCCGGCACCTAGGGAAACCTACCAAACCTGTGCATTTCTGAAAACTAGAGACCTAGGGGCATCCAAGATGGGGTGACTTGTGGGGCTGGGACCAGGTTCTGTTACCCAGAATCCTTTGCAAACCTCAAAATTTGGCTAAAAAAACACATATTCGTCACATTTCTGTGGCAGAAAGTTCTGGAATCTGAGAGGAGCCACAAATTTCCTTCCACCCAGCGTTCCCCCAAGTCTCCCGATAAAAATGATACCTCACTTGTGTGGGTAGGCCTAGCGCCCGCGACAGGAAACGCCCCAAAGCGCAACGTGGACACATCCAATTTTTTTAAAGAAAACAGAGGTGTTTTTTGCGAAGTGCCTACCTGTAGATTTTGGCCTCTAGCTCAGCCGGCACCTAGGGAAACCTACCAAAACTGTGCATTTCTGAAAATTAGAGACCTAGGGGAATCCAAGATGGGGTGACTTGTGGGGCTCGGACCAGGTTTCTGTTACCAGAATCCTTTGCAAACCTCAAAATTTGGCTAAAAAACACATATTCCTCACATTTCTGTGGCAGAAAGTTCTGGAATCTGAGAGGAGCCACAAATTTCCTTCCACCCAGCGTTCCCCTAAGTCTCCCGATAAAAATGATACCTCACTTGTGTGGGTAGGCCTAGCGCCCGCGACAGGAAACGCCCCAAAGCGCAACTTGGACACATCCAATTTTTTGAAAGAAAATAGAGGTGCTTTTTGCGAAGTGCCTACCTGTAGATTTTGGCCTCTAGGTCAGCCGGCACCTAGGGAAACCTACCAAACCTGTGCATTTCTGAGAATTAGAGACCTAGGGGAATCCAAGATGGGGTGACTTGTGGGGCTCGGACCAGGTTCTGTTACCCAGAATCCTTTGCAAACCTCAAAATTTGGCTACAAAAACACATGTTCCTCACATTTCTGTGGCAGAAAGTTCTGGAATCTGAGAGGAGCCACAAATTTCCTTCCACCCAGCGTTCCCCCAAGTCTCCCGATAAAAATGATACCTCACTTGTGTGGGTAGGCCTAGCGCCCGTGACAGGAAACGCCCCAAAGCGCAACGTGGACACATCCAATTTTTTGAAAGAAAACAGAGGTGTTTTTTGCGAAGTGCCTACCTGTAGATTTTGGCCTCTAGCTCAGCCGGCACCTAGGGAAACCTACCAAAACTGTGCATTTCTGAAAATTAGAGACCTAGGGGAATCCAAGATGGGGTGACTTGTGGGGCTCGGACCAGGTTCTGTTACCCAGAATCCTTTGCAAACCTCAAAATTTGGCTAAAAAAACACATATTCCTCACATTTCTGTGGCAGAAAGTTCTGGAATCTGAGAGGAGCCACAAATTTCCTTCCACCCAGCGTTCCCCTAAGTCTCCCGATAAAAATGATACCTCACTTGTGTGGGTAGGCCTGGCGCCCGCGACAGGAAACGCCCCAAAGCGCAACTTGGACACATCCAATTTTTTGAAAGAAAATAGAGGTGCTTTTTGCGAAGTGCCTACCTGTAGATTTTGGCGTCTAGGTCAGCCGGCACCTAGGGAAACCTACCAAACCTGTGCATTTCTGAGAATTAGAGACCTAGGGGAATCCAAGATGGGGTGACTTGTGGGGCTCGGACCAGGTTCTGTTACCCAGAATCCTTTGCAAACCTCAAAATTTGGCTACAAAAACACATGTTCCTCACATTTCTGTGGCAGAAAGTTCTGGAATCTGAGAGGAGCCACAAATTTCCTTCCACCCAGCGTTCCCCCAAGTCTCCCGATAAAAATGATACCTCACTTGTGTGGGTAGGCCTAGCGCCCGTGACAGGAAACGTCCCAAAGCGCAACGTGGACACATCCAATTTTTTGAAAGAAAACAGAGGTGTTTTTTGCGAAGTGCCTACCTGTAGATTTTGGCCTCTAGCTCAGCCGGCACCTAGGGAAACCTACCAAACCTGTGCATTTCTGAAAATTAGAGACCTAGGGGAATCCAAGATGGGGTGACTTGTGGGGCTCGGACCAGGTTCTGTTACCCAGAATCCTTTGCAAACCTCAAAATTTGGCTAAAAAAACACATATTCCTCACATTTCTGTGGCAGAAAGTTCTGGAATCTGAGAGGAGCCACAAATTTCCTTCCACCCAGCGTTCCCCCAAGTCTCCCGATAAAAATGATACCTCACTTGTGTGGGTAGGCCTAGCGCCCGCGACAGGAAACGCCCCAAAGCGCAACTTGGACACATCCAATTTTTTGAAAGAAAATAGAGGTGCTTTTTGCGAAGTGCCTACCTGTAGATTTTGGCCTCTAGGTCAGCCGGCACCTAGGGAAACCTACCAAACCTGTGCATTTCTGAGAATTAGAGACCTAGGGGAATCCAAGATGGGGTGACTTGTGGGGCTCGGACCAGGTTCTGTTACCCAGAATCCTTTGCAAACCTCAAAATTTGGCTAAAAAAATACATATTCCTCACATTTCTGTGGCAGAAAGTTTTGGAATCTGAGAGGAGCCACAAATTTCCTTCCACCCAGCGTTCCCCCAAGTCTCCCGATAAAAATGATACCTCACTTGTGTGGGTAGGCCTAGCGCCCGCGACAGGAAACGCCCCAAAGCGCAACGTGGACACATCCAATTTTTTGAAAGAAAACAGAGGTGTTTTTTGCGAAGTGCCTACCTGTAGATTTTGGCCTCTAGCTCAGCCGGCACCTAGGGAAACCTACCAAACCTGTGCGTTTCTGAAAACTAGAGACCTAGGGGAATCCAAGATGGGGTGACTTGTGGGGCTGGGACCAGGTTCTGTTACCCAGAATCCTTTGCAAACCTCAAAATTTGGCTAAAAAAACACATGTTCCTCACATTTCTGTGGCAGAAAGTTCTGGAATCTGAGAGGAGCCACAAATTTCCTTCCACCCAGCGTTCCCGCAAGTCTCCCGATAAAAATGATACCTCACTTGTGTGGGTAGGCCTAGCGCCCGTGACAGGAAACGCCCCAAAGCGCAACGTGGACACATCCAATTTTTTGAAAGAAAACAGAGGTGTTTTTTGCGAAGTGCCTACCTGTAGATTTTGGCCTCTAGCTCAGCCGGCACCTAGGGAAACCTACCAAAACTGTGCATTTCTGAAAATTAGAGACCTAGGGGAATCCAAGATGGGGTGACTTGTGGGGCTCGGACCAGGTTCTGTTACCCAGAATCCTTTGCAAACCTCAAAATTTGGCTAAAAAACACATATTCCTCACATTTCTGTGGCAGAAAGTTCTGGAATCTGAGAGGAGCCACAAATTTCCTTCCACCCAGCGTTCCCCTAAGTCTCCCGATAAAAATGATACCTCACTTGTGTGGGTAGGCCTAGCGCCCGCGACAGGAAACGCCCCAAAGCGCAACTTGGACACATCCAATTTTTTGAAAGAAAATAGAGGTGCTTTTTGCGAAGTGCCTACCTGTAGATTTTGGCCTCTAGGTCAGCCGGCACCTAGGGAAACCTACCAAACCTGTGCATTTCTGAGAATTAGAGACCTAGGGGAATCCAAGATGGGGTGACTTGTGGGGCTCGGACCAGGTTCTGTTACCCAGAATCCTTTGCAAACCTCAAAATTTGGCTACAAAAACACATGTTCCTCACATTTCTGTGGCAGAAAGTTCTGGAATCTGAGAGGAGCCACAAATTTCCTTCCACCCAGCGTTCCCCCAAGTCTCCCGATAAAAATGATACCTCACTTGTGTGGGTAGGCCTAGCGCCCGTGACAGGAAACGTCCCAAAGCGCAACGTGGACACATCCAATTTTTTGAAAGAAAACAGAGGTGTTTTTTGCGAAGTGCCTACCTGTAGATTTTGGCCTCTAGCTCAGCCGGCACCTAGGGAAACCTACCAAACCTGTGCATTTCTGAAAATTAGAGACCTAGGGGAATCCAAGATGGGGTGACTTGTGGGGCTCGGACCAGGTTCTGTTACCCAGAATCCTTTGCAAACCTCAAAATTTGGCTAAAAAAACACATATTCCTCACATTTCTGTGGCAGAAAGTTCTGGAATCTGAGAGGAGCCACAAATTTCCTTCCACCCAGCGTTCCCCCAAGTCTCCCGATAAAAATGATACCTCACTTGTGTGGGTAGGCCTAGCGCCCGCGACAGGAAACGCCCCAAAGCGCAACTTGGACACATCCAATTTTTTGAAAGAAAATAGAGGTGCTTTTTGCGAAGTGCCTACCTGTAGATTTTGGCCTCTAGGTCAGCCGGCACCTAGGGAAACCTACCAAACCTGTGCATTTCTGAGAATTAGAGACCTAGGGGAATCCAAGATGGGGTGACTTGTGGGGCTCGGACCAGGTTCTGTTACCCAGAATCCTTTGCAAACCTCAAAATTTGGCTAAAAAAATACATATTCCTCACATTTCTGTGGCAGAAAGTTTTGGAATCTGAGAGGAGCCACAAATTTCCTTCCACCCAGCGTTCCCCCAAGTCTCCCGATAAAAATGATACCTCACTTGTGTGGGTAGGCCTAGCGCCCGCGACAGGAAACGCCCCAAAGCGCAACGTGGACACATCCAATTTTTTGAAAGAAAACAGAGGTGTTTTTTGCGAAGTGCCTACCTGTAGATTTTGGCCTCTAGCTCAGCCGGCACCTAGGGAAACGTACCAAACCTGTGCATTTCTGAAAACTAGAGACCTAGGGGAATCCAAGATGGGGTGACTTGTGGGGCTGGGACCAGGTTCTGTTACCCAGAATCCTTTGCAAACCTCAAAATTTGGCTAAAAAAACACATGTTCCTCACATTTCTGTGGCAGAAAGTTCTGGAATCTGAGAGGAGCCACAAATTTCCTTCCACCCAGCGTTCCCGCAAGTCTCCCGATAAAAATGATACCTCACTTGTGTGGGTAGGCCTAGCGCCCGCGACAGGAAACGCCCCAAAGCGCAACGTGGACACATCCAATTCTTTTAAAGAAAATAGAGGTGCTTTTTGCGAAGTGCCTACCTGTAGATTTTGGCCTCTAGCTCAGCCGGCACCTAGGGAAACCTACCAAACCTGTGCATTTCTGAAAACTAAAGACCTAGGGGAATCCAAGATAGGGTGGCTTGTGGGGCTCAGACCAGGTTCTGTTACCCAGAATCCTTTGCAAACCTCAAAATTTGGCTAAACAAACACATGTTCCTCACATTTCTGTGGCAGAAAGTTCTGGAATCTGAGAGGAGCCACAAATTTCCTTCCACCCAGCGTTCCCCCAAGTCTCCCGATAAAAATGATACCTCACTTGTGTGGGTAGGCCTAGCGCCTGCGACAGGAAACGCCCCAAAGCGCAACGTGGACACATCCAATTTTTTTAAACAAAATAGAGGTGATTTTTGCGAAGTGCCTACCTGTAGATTTTGGCCTCTAGCTCAGCCGACACCTAGGGAAACCTGCCAAACCTGTGCATTTCTAAAAACTAGAGACCTAGGGGAATCCAAGATGGGGTGACTTGCGGGGCTCGGACCAGGTTCTGTTACCCAGAATCCTTTCCAAACCTCAAAATTTGGCTAAAAAAACACATGTTCCTCACATTTGTGTGGCAGAAAGTTCTGGAATCTGAGAGGAGCCACAAATTTCCTTCCACCCAGCGTTCCCCCAAGTCTCCCGATAAAAATGATACCTCACTTGTGTGGTTAGGCCTTGCTCCCGCGACAGGAAACGCCCCAAAGCGCAACATGGACATATCCAATTTTTTTAAAGAAAACAGAGGTGTTTTTTGCGAAGTGCCTACCTGTAGATTTTGGCCTCTAGCTCAGCCGGCACCTAGGGAAACCTACCAAACCTGTGCATTTCTGAAAACTAGAGACCTAGGGGCATCCAAGATGGGGTGACTTGTGGGGCTGGGACCAGGTTCTGTTACCCAGAATCCTTTGCAAACCTCAAAATTTGGCTAAAAAAACACATATTCGTCACATTTCTGTGGCAGAAAGTTCTGGAATCTGAGAGGAGCCACAAATTTCCTTCCACCCAGCGTTCCCCCAAGTCTCCCGATAAAAATGATACCTCACTTGTGTGGGTAGGCCTAGCGCCCGCGACAGGAAACGCCCCAAAGCGCAACGTGGACACATCCAATTTTTTTAAAGAAAACAGAGGTGTTTTTTGCGAAGTGCTTACCTGTCGATTTTGGCCTCTTGCTCAGCCGGCACCTAGGGAAACCTACCAAACCTGTGCATTTCTGAAAACTAGAGACCTAGGGGAATCCAAGATGGGGTGACTTGTGGGGCTCGGACCAGGTTCTGTTACCCAGAATCCTTTCCAAACCTCAAAATTTGGCTAAAAAAACACATGTTCCTCACATTTGTGTGGCAGAAAGTTCTGGAATCTGAGAAGAGCCACAAATTTCCTTCCACCCAGCGTTCCCCTAAGTCTCCCGATAAAAATGATACCTCACTTGTGTGGGTAGGCCTAGCGCCCGTGACAGGAAACGCCCCAAAGCGCAACGTGGACACATCCAATTTTTTGAAAGAAAACAGAGGTGTTTTTTGCGAAGTGCCTACCTGTAGATTTTGGCCTCTAGCTCAGCCGGCACCTAGGGAAACCTACCAAACCTGTGCATTTCTGAAAACTAGAGACCTAGGGGAATCCAAGATGGGGTGACTTGTGGGGCTCGGACCAGGTTCTGTTACCCAGAATCTTTTGCAAACCTCAAAATTTGGCAAAAAAAATACATATTCCTCACATTTCTGTGGCAGAAAGTTCTGGAATCTGAGAGGAGCCACAAATTTCCTTCCACCCAGCGTTCCCCCAAGTCTCCCGATAAAAATGATACCTCACTTGTGTGGGTAGGCCTAGCGCCCGTGACAGGAAACGCCCCAAAGCGCAACGTGGACACATCCAATTTTTTGAAAGAAAACAGAGGTGTTTTTTGCGAAGTGCCTACCTGTAGATTTTGGCCTCTAGCTCAGCCGGCACCTAGGGAAACCTACCAAACCTGTGCATTTCTGAAAACTAGAGACCTAGGGGAATCCAAGATGGGGTGACTTGTGGGGATAGGACCAGGTTCTGTTACCCAGAATCCTTTGCAAACCTCAAAATTTGGCTAAAAAAACACATGTTCCTCACATTTCTGTGGCAGAAAGTTCTGGAATCTGAGAGGAGCCACAAATTTCCTTCCACCCAGCGTTCCCGCAAGTCTCCCGATAAAAATGATACCTCACTTGTGTGGGTAGGCCTAGCGCCCGCGACAGGAAACGCCCCAAAGCGCAACGTGGACACATCCAATTCTTTTAAAGAAAATAGAGGTGCTTTTTGCGAAGTGCCTACCTGTAGATTTTGGCCTCTAGCTCAGCCGGCACCTAGGGAAACCTACCAAACCTGTGCATTTCTGAAAACTAAAGACCTAGGGGAATCCAAGATGGGGTGACTTGTGGGGCTGGGACCAGGTTCTGTTACCCAGAATCCTTTGCAAACCTCAAAATTTGGCTAAAAAAACACATATTCCTCACATTTCTGTGGCAGAAAGTTCTGGAATCTGAGAGGAGCCACAAATTTCCTTCCACCCAGCGTTCCCCCAAGTCTCCCGATAAAAATGATACCTCACTTGTGTGGGTAGGCCTAGCGCCCGCGACAGGAAACGCCCCAAAGCGCAACGTGGACACATCCAATTTTTTTAAAGAAAACAGAGGTGTTTTTTGCGAAGTGCCTACTTGTAGATTTTGGCCTCTTGCTCAGCCGGCACCTAGGGAAACCTACCAAACCTGTGCATTTCTGAAAACTAGAGACCTAGGGGAATCCAAGATGGGGAGACTTGTGGGGCTCTGACCAGGTTCTGTTACCCAACATCCTTTGCAAACCTCAAAATTTGGCTAAAAAAACACATGTTCCTCAAATTTCTGTGGCAGAAAGTTCTGGAATCTGAGAAGAGCCACAAATTTCCTTCCACCCAGCGTTCCCCTAAGTCTCCCGATAAAAATGATACCTCACTTGTGTGGGTAGGCCTAGCGCCCGTGACAGGAAACGCCCCAAAGCGCAACGTGGACACATCCAATTTTTTGAAAGAAAACAGAGGTGTTTTTTGCGAAGTGCCTACCTGTAGATTTTGGCCTCTAGCTCAGCCGGCACCTAGGGAAACCTACCAAACCTGTGCATTTCTGAAAACTAGAGACCTAGGGGAATCCAAGATGGGGTGACTTGTGGGGCTCGGACCAGGTTCTGTTACCCAGAATCCTTTGCAAACCTCAAAATTTGGCAAAAAAAATACATATTCCTCACATTTCTGTGGCAGAAAGTTCTGGAATCTGAGAGGAGCCACAAATTTCCTTCCACCCAGCGTTCCCCCAACTCTCCCGATAAAAATGATACCTCACTTGTGTGGGTAGGCCTAGCGCCCGTGACAGGAAACGCCCCAAAGCGCAACGTGGACACATCCAATTTTTTGAAAGAAAACAGAGGTGTTTTTTGCGAAGTGCCTACCTGTAGATTTTGGCCTCTAGCTCAGCCGGCACCTAGGGAAACCTACCAAACCTGTGCATTTCTGAAAACTAGAGACCTAGGGGAATCCAAGATGGGGTGACTTGTGGGGCTGGGACCAGGTTCTGTTACCCAGAATCCTTTGCAAACCTCAAAATTTGGCTAAAAAAACACATGTTCCTCACATTTCTGTGGCAGAAAGTTCTGGAATCTGAGAGGAGCCACAAATTTCCTTCCACCCAGCGTTCCCGCAAGTCTCCCGATAAAAATGATACCTCACTTGTGTGGGTAGGCCTAGCGCCCGCGACAGGAAACGCCCCAAAGCGCAACGTGGACACATCCAATTCTTTTAAAGAAAATAGAGGTGCTTTTTGCGAAGTGCCTACCTGTAGATTTTGGCCTCTAGCTCAGCCGGCACCTAGGGAAACCTACCAAACCTGTGCATTTCTGAAAACTAAAGACCTAGGGGAATCCAAGATGGGGTGACTTGTGGGGCTGGGACCAGGTTCTGTTACCCAGAATCCTTTGCAAACCTCAAAATTTGGCTAAAAAAACACATATTCCTCACATTTCTGTGGCAGAAAGTTCTGGAATCTGAGAGGAGCCACAAATTTCCTTCCACCCAGCGTTCCCCCAAGTCTCCCGATAAAAATGATACCTCACTTGTGTGGGTAGGCCTAGCGCCCGCGACAGGAAACGCCCCAAAGCGCAACGTGGACACATCCAATTTTTTTAAAGAAAACAGAGGTGTTTTTTGCGAAGTGCCTACTTGTAGATTTTGGCCTCTTGCTCAGCCGGCACCTAGGGAAACCTACCAAACCTGTGCATTTCTGAAAACTAGAGACCTAGGGGAATCCAAGATGGGGAGACTTGTGGGGCTCTGACCAGGTTCTGTTACCCAACATCCTTTGCAAACCTCAAAATTTGGCTAAAAAAACACATGTTCCTCAAATTTCTGTGGCAGAAAGTTCTGGAATCTGAGAAGAGCCACAAATTTCCTTCCACCCAGCGTTCCCCTAAGTCTCCCGATAAAAATGATACCTCACTTGTGTGGGTAGGCCTAGCGCCCGTGACAGGAAACGCCCCAAAGCGCAACGTGGACACATCCAATTTTTTGAAAGAAAACAGAGGTGTTTTTTGCGAAGTGCCTACCTGTAGATTTTGGCCTCTAGCTCAGCCGGCACCTAGGGAAACCTACCAAACCTGTGCATTTCTGAAAACTAGAGACCTAGGGGAATCCAAGATGGGGTGACTTGTGGGGCTCGGACCAGGTTCTGTTACCCAGAATCCTTTGCAAACCTCAAAATTTGGCAAAAAAAATACATATTCCTCACATTTCTGTGGCAGAAAGTTCTGGAATCTGAGAGGAGCCACAAATTTCCTTCCACCCAGCGTTCCCCCAACTCTCCCGATAAAAATGATACCTCACTTGTGTGGGTAGGCCTAGCGCCCGTGACAGGAAACGCCTCAAAGCGCAACGTGGACACATCCAATTTTTTGAAAGAAAACAGAGGTGTTTTTTGCGAAGTGCCTACCTGTAGATTTTGGCCTCTAGCTCAGCCGGCACCTAGGGAAACCTTCCAAACCTGTGCATTTCTGAAAACTAGAGACCTAGGGGAATCCAAGATGGGGTGACTTGTGGGGCTGGGACCAGGTTCTGTTACCCAGAATCCTTTGCAAACCTCAAAATTTGGCTAAAAAAACACATGTTCCTCACATTTCTGTGGCAGAAAGTTCTGGAATCTGAGAGGAGCCACAAATTTCCTTCCACCCAGCGTTCCCGCAAGTCTCCCGATAAAAATGATACCTCACTTGTGTGGGTAGGCCTAGCGCCCGCGACAGGAAACGCCCCAAAGCGCAACGTGGACACATCCAATTCTTTTAAAGAAAATAGAGGTGCTTTTTGCGAAGTGCCTACCTGTAGATTTTGGCCTCTAGCTCAGCCGGCACCTAGGGAAACCTACCAAACCTGTGCATTTCTGAAAACTAAAGACCTAGGGGAATCCAAGATGGGGTGACTTGTGGGGCTGGGACCAGGTTCTGTTACCCAGAATCCTTTGCAAACCTCAAAATTTGGCTAAAAAAACACATGTTCCTCACATTTCTGTGGCAGAAAGTTCTGGAATCTGAGAGGAGCCACAAATTTCCTTCCACCCAGCGTTCCCGCAAGTCTCCCGATAAAAATGATACCTCACTTGTGTGGGTAGGCCTAGCGCCCGCGACAGGAAACGCCCCAAAGCGCAACTTGGACACATCCAATTTTTTTAAAGAAAATAGAGGTGCTTTTTGCGAAGTGCCTACCTGTAGATTTTGGCCTCTAGGTCAGCCGGCACCTAGGGAAACCTACCAAACCTGTGCATTTCTGAGAATTAGAGACCTAGGGGAATCCAAGATGGGGTGACTTGTGGGGCTCGGACCAGGTTCTGTTACCCAGAATCCTTTGCAAACCTCAAAATTTGGCTAAAAAAAATACATATTCCTCACATTTCTGTGGCAGAAAGTTCTGGAATCTGAGAGGAGCCACAAATTTCCTTCCACCCAGCGTTCCCCCAAGTCTCCCGATAAAAATGATACCTCACTTGTGTGGGTAGGCCTAGCGCCCGCGACAGGAAACGCCCCAAAGCGCAACGTGGACACATCCAATTTTTTGAAAGAAAACAGAGGTGTTTTTTGCGAAGTGCCTACCTGTAGATTTTGGCCTCTAGCTCAGCCGGCACCTATGGAAACCTACCAAACCTGTGCATTTCTGAAAACTAGAGACCTAGGGGAATCCAAGATGGGGTGACTTGTGGGGCTGGGACCAGGTTCTGTTACCCAGAATCCTTTGCAAACTCCAAAATTTGGCTAAAAAAACACATGTTCCTCACATTTCTGTGGCAGAAAGTTCTGGAATCTGAGAGGAGCCACAAATTTCCTTCCACCCAGCGTTCCCGCAAGTCTCCCGATAAAAATGATACCTCACTTGTGTGGGTAGGCCTAGCGCCCGCGACAGGAAACGCCCCAAAGCGCAACGTGGACACATCCAATTCTTTTAAAGAAAATAGAGGTGCTTTTTGCGAAGTGCCTACCTGTAGATTTTGGCCTCTAGCTCAGCCGGCACCTAGGGAAACCTACCAAACCTGTGCATTTCTGAAAACTAAAGACCTTGAGGAATCCAAGATAGGGTGGCTTGTGGGGCTCGGACCAGGTTCTGTTACCCAGAATCCTTTGCGAACCTCAAAATTTGGCTAAACAAACACATGTTCCTCACATTTCTGTGGCAGAAAGTTCTGGAATCTGAGAGGAGCCACAAATTTCCTTCCACCCAGCGTTCCCCCAAGTCTCCCGATAAAAATGATACCTCACTTGTGTGGGTAGGCCTAGCGCCTGCGACAGGAAACGCCCCAAAGCGCAACGTGGACACATCCAATTTTTTTAAACAAAATAGAGGTGATTTTTGCGAAGTGCCTACCTGTAGATTTTGGCCTCTAGCTCAGCCGACACCTAGGGAAACCTACCAAACCTGTGCATTTCTAAAAACTAGAGACCTAGGGGAATCCAAGATGGGGTGACTTGTGGGGCTCGGACCAGGTTCTGTTACCCAGAATCCTTTCCAAACCTCAAAATTTGGCTAAAAAAACACATGTTCCTCACATTTCTGTGGCAGAAAGTTCTGGAATCTGAGAGGAGCCACAAATTTCCTTCCACCCAGCGTTCCCCCAAGTCTCCCGATAAAAATGATACCTCACTTGTGTGGGTAGGCCTAGCGCCCGCGACAGGAAACGCCCCAAAGCGCAACATGGACATATCCAATTTTTTTAACGAAAACAGAGGTGTTTTTTGCGAAGTGCCTACCTGTAGATTTTGGCCTCTAGCTCAGCCGGCACATAGGGAAACCTACCAAACCTGTGCATTTCTGAAAACTAGAGACCTAGGGGAATCCAAGATGGTGTGACTTGTGGGGCTCGGACCAGGTTCTGTTACCCAGAATCCTTTGCAAACCTCAAAATTTCGCTAAAAAAAACACATGTTCCTCACATTTCTGTGGCAGAAAGTTCTGGAATCTGAGAGGAGCCACAAATTTCCTTCCACCCAGCGTTCCCCAAAGTCTCCCGATAAAAATGATACCTCACTTGTGTGGGTAGGCCTAGCGCCCACAACAGGAAACGCCCCAAAGCGCAACGTGGACACATCCAATTTTTTTAAAAAAAACAGAGGTGTTTTTTGCGAAGTGTCTACCTGTAGATTTTGGCCTCTAGCTCAGCCGGCACCTAGGGAAACCTACCAAACCTGTGCATTTCTGAAAATTAGAGACCTAGGGGAATCCAAGATGGGGTGACTTGTGGGGCTCGGACCAGGTTCTGTTACCCAGAATCCTTTGCAAACCTCAAAATTTGGCTAAAAAAACACATGTTCCTCACATTTCTGTGGCAGAAAGTTCTGGAATCTGAGAGGAGCCACAAATTTCCTTCCACCCAGCGTTCCCCCAAGTCTCCCGATAAAAATGATACCTCACTTGTGTGGGTAGGCCTAGCGCCCGTGACAGGAAACGCCCCAAAGCGCAACGAGGACACATCCAATTTTTTGAAAGAAAACAGAGGTGTTTTTTGCGAAGTACCTACCTGTAGATTTTGGCCTCTAGCTCAGCCGGCACCTAGGGAAACCTACCAAACCTGTGCATTTCTGAAAATTAGAGACCTAGGGGAATCCAAGATGGGGTGACTTGTGGGGCTCGGACCAGGTTCTGTTACCCAGAATCCTTTGCAAACCTCAAAATTTGGCTAAAAAAACACATGTTCCTCACATTTCTGTGGCAGAAAGTTCTGGAATCTGAGAGGAGCCACAAATTTCCTTCCACCCAGCGTTCCCGCAAGTCTCCCGATAAAAATGATACCTCACTTGTGTGGGTAGGCCTAGCGCCCGCGACAGGAAACGCCCCAAAGCGCAACTTGGACACATCCAATTTTTTTAAAGAAAATAGAGGTGCTTTTTGCGAAGTGCCTACCTGTAGATTTTGGCCTCTAGGTCAGCCGGCACCTAGGGAAACCTACCAAACCTGTGCATTTCTGAGAATTAGAGACCTAGGGGAATCCAAGATGGGGTGACTTGTGGGGCTCGGACCAGGTTCTGTTACCCAGAATCCTTTGCAAACCTCAAAATTTGGCTAAAAAAATACATATTCCTCACATTTCTGTGGCAGAAAGTTCTGGAATCTGAGAGGAGCCACAAATTTCCTTCCACCCAGCGTTCCCCCAAGTCTCCCGATAAAAATGATACCTCACTTGTGTGGGTAGGCCTAGCGCCCGCGACAGGAAACGCCCCAAAGCGCAACGTGGACACATCCAATTTTTTGAAAGAAAACAGAGGGTTTTTTTGCGAAGTGCCTACCTGTAGATTATGGCCTCTAGCTCCGCCGGCACCTAGGGAAACCTACCAAACCTGTGCATTTCTGAAAACTAGAGACCTAGGGGAATCCAAGATGGGGTGACTTGTGGGGCTGGGACCAGGTTCTGTTACCCAGAATCCTTTGCAAACCTCTAAATTTAGCTAAAAAAACACACGTTCCTCACATTTCTGTGGCAGAAAGTTCTGGAATCTGAGAGGAGCCACAAATTTCCTTCCACCCAGCGTTCCCGCAAGTCTCCCGATGAAAATGATACCTCACTTGTGTGGGTAGGCCTAGCGCCCGCGACAGGAATCGCCCCAAAGCGCAACGTGGACACATCCAATTCTTTTAAAGAAAATAGAGGTGCTTTTTGCGAAGTGCCTACCTGTAGATTTTGGCCTCTAGCTCAGCCGGCACCTAGGGAAACCTACCAAACCTGTGCATTTCTGAAAACTAAAGACCTAGGGGAATCCAAGATAGGGTGACTTGTGGGGCTCGGACCAGGTTCTGTTACCCAGAATCCTTTGCAAACCTCAAAATTTTGCTAAACAAACACATGTTCCTCACATTTCTGTGGGAGAAAGTTCTGGAATCTGAGAGGAGCCACAAATTTCCTTCCACCCAGCGTTCCCCCAAGTCTCCCGATAAAAATGATACCTCACTTGTGTGGGTAGGCCTAGCGCCTGCGACAGGAAACGCCACAAAGCGCAACGTGGACACATGCAATTTTTTAAAACAAAATAGAGGTGATTTTTGCGAAGTGCCTACCTGTAGATTTTGGCCTCTAGCTCAGCCGACACCTAGGGAAACCTACCAAACCTGTGCATTTCTAAAAACTAGAGACCTAGGTGAATCCAAGATGGGGTGACTTGTGGGGCTCGGACCAGGTTCTGTTACCCAGAATCCTTTCCAAACCTCAAAATTTGGCTAAAAAAACACATGTTCCTCACATTTCTGTGGCAGAAAGTTCTGGAATCTGAGAGGAGCCACAAATTTCCTTCCACCCAGCGTTCCCCCAAGTCTCCCGATAAAAATGATAACTCACTTGTGTGGGTAGGCCTAGCGCCCGCGACAGGAAACGCCCCAAAGCGCAACATGGACATATCCAATTTTTTTAAAGAAAACAGAGGTGTTTTTTGCAAAGTGCCTACCTGTAGATTTTGGCCTCTAGCTCAGCCGTCACCTAGGGAAACCTACCAAACCTGTGCATTTCTGAAAACTAGAGACCTAGGGGCATCCAAGATGGGGTGACTTGTGGGGCTGGGACCAGGTTCTGTTACCCAGAATCCTTTGCAAACCTCAAAATGTGGCTAAAAAAACACATATTCCTCACATTTCTGTGGCAGAAAGTTCTGGAATCTGAGAGGAGCCACAAATTTCCTTCCACCCAGCGTTCCCCCAAGTCTCCCGATAAAAATGATACCTCACTTGTGTGGGTAGGCCTAGCGCCCGCGACAGGAAACGCCCCAAAGCGCAACGTGGACACATCCAATTTGTTGAAAGAAAACAGAGGTGTTTTTTGCGAAGTGCCTACCTGTAGATTTTGGCCTCTTGCTCAGCCGGCACCTAGGGAAACCTACCAAACCTGTGCATTTCTGAAAACTAGAGACCTAGGGGAATCCAAGGTGGGGTGACTTGTGGGGCTCGGACCAGGTTCTGTTACCCAGAATCCTTTGCAAACCTCAAAATTTGGCTAAAAAAACACATGTTCCTCACATTTCTGTGGCAGAAAGTTCTGGAATCTGAGAAGAGCCACAAATTTCCTTCCACCCAGCGTTCCCCCAAGTCTCCCGATAAAAATGATACCTCACTTGTGTGGGTAGGCCTAGCGCCCGTGACAGGAAACGCCCCAAAGCGCAACGTGGACACATCCAATTTTTTTAAAGAAAACAGAGGTGTTTTTTGCGAAGTGCCTACCTGTAGATTTTGGCCTCTAGCTCAGCCGGCACCTAGGGAAACCTACCAAACCTGTGCATTTCTGAAAACTAGAGACCTAGGGGAATCCAAGATGGGGTGACTTGTGGGGCTCGGACCAGGTTCTGTTACCCAGAATCCTTTGCAAACCTCAAAATTTGGCTAAAAAAACACATATTCCTCACATTTCTGTGGCAGAAAGTTCTGGAATCTGAGAGGAGCCACAAATTTCCTTCCACCCAGCGTTCCCCCAAGTCTCCCGATAAAAATGATACCTCACTTGTGTGGGTAGGCCTAGCGCCTGCGACAGGAAACGCCCCAAAGCGCAACGTGGACACATCCAATTTTTTTAAACAAAATAGAGGTGATTTTTGCGAAGTGCCTACCTGTAGATTTTGGCCTCTAGCTCAGCCGACACCTAGGGAAACCTACCAAACCTGTGCATTTCTAAAAACTAGAGACCTAGGGGAATCCAAGATGGGGTGACTTGTGGGGCTCGGACCAGGTTCTGTTACCCAGAATCCTTTCCAAACCTCAAAATTTGGCTAAAAAAACACATGTTCCTCACATTTCTGTGGCAGAAAGTTCTGGAATCTGAGAGGAGCCACAAATTTCCTTCCACCCAGCGTTCCCCCAAGTCTCCCGATAAAAATGATACCTCACTTGTGTGGGTAGGCCTAGCGCCCGCGACAGGAAACGCCCCAAAGCGCAACATGGACATATCCAATTTTTTTAAAGAAAACAGAGGTGTTTTTTGCGAAGTGCCTACCTGTAGATTTTGGCCTCTAGCTCAGCCGGCACATAGGGAAACCTACCAAACCTGTGCATTTCTGAAAACTAGAGACCTAGGGGAATCCAAGATGGTGTGACTTGTGGGGCTCGGACCAGGTTCTGTTACCCAGAATCCTTTGCAAACCTCAAAATTTCGCTAAAAAAAACACATGTTCCTCACATTTCTGTGGCAGAAAGTTCTGGAATCTGAGAGGAGCCACAAATTTCCTTCCACCCAGCGTTCCCCAAAGTCTCCCGATAAAAATGATACCTCACTTGTGTGGGTAGGCCTAGCGCCCACAACAGGAAACGCCCCAAAGCGCAACGTGGACACATCCAATTTTTTTAAAAAAAACAGAGGTGTTTTTTGCGAAGTGTCTACCTGTAGATTTTGGCCTCTAGCTCAGCCGGCACCTAGAGAAACCTACCAAACCTGTGCATTTCTGAAAATTAGAGACCTAGGGGAATCCAAGATGGGGTGACTTGTGGGGCTCGGACCAGGTTCTGTTACCCAGAATCCTTTGCAAACCTCAAAATTTGGCTAAAAAAACACATGTTCCTCACATTTCTGTGGCAGAAAGTTCTGGAATCTGAGAGGAGCCACAAATTTCCTTCCACCCAGCGTTCCCCCAAGTCTCCCGATAAAAATGATACCTCACTTGTGTGGGTAGGCCTAGCGCCCGTGACAGGAAACGCCCCAAAGCGCAACGAGGACACATCCAATTTTTGAAAGAAAACAGAGGTGTTTTTTGCGAAGTACCTACCTGTAGATTTTGGCCTCTAGCTCAGCCGGCACCTAGGGAAACCTACCAAACCTGTGCATTTCTGAAAATTAGAGACCTAGGGGAATCCAAGATGGGGTGACTTGTGGGGCTCGGACCAGGTTCTGTTACCCAGAATCCTTTGCAAACCTCAAAATTTGGCTAAAAAAACACATGTTCCTCACATTTCTGTGGCAGAAAGTTCTGGAATCTGAGAGGAGCCACAAATTTCCTTCCACCCAGCGTTCCCGCAAGTCTCCCGATAAAAATGATACCTCACTTGTGTGGGTAGGCCTAGCGCCCGCGACAGGAAACGCCCCAAAGCGCAACTTGGACACATCCAATTTTTTTAAAGAAAATAGAGGTGCTTTTTGCGAAGTGCCTACCTGTAGATTTTGGCCTCTAGGTCAGCCGGCACCTAGGGAAACCTACCAAACCTGTGCATTTCTGAGAATTAGAGACCTAGGGGAATCCAAGATGGGGTGACTTGTGGGGCTCGGACCAGGTTCTGTTACCCAGAATCCTTTGCAAACCTCAAAATTTGGCTAAAAAAATACATATTCCTCACATTTCTGTGGCAGAAAGTTCTGGAATCTGAGAGGAGCCACAAATTTCCTTCCACCCAGCGTTCCCCCAAGTCTCCCGATAAAAATGATACCTCACTTGTGTGGGTAGGCCTAGCGCCCGCGACAGGAAACGCCCCAAAGCGCAACGTGGACACATCCAATTTTTTGAAAGAAAACAGAGGGTTTTTTTGCGAAGTGCCTACCTGTAGATTATGGCCTCTAGCTCCGCCGGCACCTAGGGAAACCTACCAAACCTGTGCATTTCTGAAAACTAGAGACCTAGGGGAATCCAAGATGGGGTGACTTGTGGGGCTGGGACCAGGTTCTGTTACCCAGAATCCTTTGCAAACCTCTAAATTTAGCTAAAAAAACACATGTTCCTCACATTTCTGTGGCAGAAAGTTCTGGAATCTGAGAGGAGCCACAAATTTCCTTCCACCCAGCGTTCCCGCAAGTCTCCCGATGAAAATGATACCTCACTTGTGTGGGTAGGCCTAGCGCCCGCGACAGGAATCGCCCCAAAGCGCAACGTGGACACATCCAATTCTTTTAAAGAAAATAGAGGTGCTTTTTGCGAAGTGCCTACCTGTAGATTTTGGCCTCTAGCTCAGCCGGCACCTAGGGAAACCTACCAAACCTGTGCATTTCTGAAAACTAAAGACCTAGGGGAATCCAAGATAGGGTGACTTGTGGGGCTCGGACCAGGTTCTGTTACCCAGAATCCTTTGCAAACCTCAAAATTTTGCTAAACAAACACATGTTCCTCACATTTCTGTGGGAGAAAGTTCTGGAATCTGAGAGGAGCCACAAATTTCCTTCCACCCAGCGTTCCCCCAAGTCTCCCGATAAAAATGATACCTCACTTGTGTGGGTAGGCCTAGCGCCTGCGACAGGAAACGCCACAAAGCGCAACGTGGACACATGCAATTTTTTAAAACAAAATAGAGGTGATTTTTGCGAAGTGCCTACCTGTAGATTTTGGCCTCTAGCTCAGCCGACACCTAGGGAAACCTACCAAACCTGTGCATTTCTAAAAACTAGAGACCTAGGTGAATCCAAGATGGGGTGACTTGTGGGGCTCGGACCAGGTTCTGTTACCCAGAATCCTTTCCAAACCTCAAAATTTGGCTAAAAAAACACATGTTCCTCACATTTCTGTGGCAGAAAGTTCTGGAATCTGAGAGGAGCCACAAATTTCCTTCCACCCAGCGTTCCCCCAAGTCTCCCGATAAAAATGATACCTCACTTGTGTGGGTAGGCCTAGCGCCCGCGACAGGAAACGCCCCAAAGCGCAACATGGACATATCCAATTTTTTTAAAGAAAACAGAGGTGTTTTTTGCAAAGTGCCTACCTGTAGATTTTGGCCTCTAGCTCAGCCGTCACCTAGGGAAACCTACCAAACCTGTGCATTTCTGAAAACTAGAGACCTAGGGGCATCCAAGATGGGGTGACTTGTGGGGCTGGGACCAGGTTCTGTTACCCAGAATCCTTTGCAAACCTCAAAATGTGGCTAAAAAAACACATATTCCTCACATTTCTGTGGCAGAAAGTTCTGGAATCTGAGAGGAGCCACAAATTTCCTTCCACCCAGCGTTCCCCCAAGTCTCCCGATAAAAATGATACCTCACTTGTGTGGGTAGGCCTAGCGCCCGCGACAGGAAACGCCCCAAAGCGCAACGTGGACACATCCAATTTGTTGAAAGAAAACAGAGGTGTTTTTTGCGAAGTGCCTACCTGTAGATTTTGGCCTCTTGCTCAGCCGGCACCTAGGGAAACCTACCAAACCTGTGCATTTCTGAAAACTAGAGACCTAGGGGAATCCAAGGTGGGGTGACTTGTGGGGCTCGGACCAGGTTCTGTTACCCAGAATCCTTTGCAAACCTCAAAATTTGGCTAAAAAAACACATGTTCCTCACATTTCTGTGGCAGAAAGTTCTGGAATCTGAGAAGAGCCACAAATTTCCTTCCACCCAGCGTTCCCCCAAGTCTCCCGATAAAAATGATACCTCACTTGTGTGGGTAGGCCTAGCGCCCGTGACAGGAAACGCCCCAAAGCGCAACGTGGACACATCCAATTTTTTTAAAGAAAACAGAGGTGTTTTTTGCGAAGTGCCTACCTGTAGATTTTGGCCTCTAGCTCAGCCGGCACCTAGGGAAACCTACCAAACCTGTGCATTTCTGAAAACTAGAGACCTAGGGGAATCCAAGATGGGGTGACTTGTGGGGCTCGGACCAGGTTCTGTTACCCAGAATCCTTTGCAAACCTCAAAATTTGGCTAAAAAAACACATATTCCTCACATTTCTGTGGCAGAAAGTTCTGGAATCTGAGAGGAGCCACAAATTTCCTTCCACCCAGCGTTCCCCCAAGTCTCCCGATAAAAATGATACCTCACTTGTGTGGGTAGGCCTAGCGCCCGCGACAGGAAACGCCCCAAAGCGCAACGTGGACACATCCAATTTTTTGAAAGAAAACAGAGGTGTTTTTTGCGAAGTGCCTACCTGTAGATTTTGGCCTCTAGCTCAGCCGGCACCTAGGGAAACCTACCAAACCTGTGCATTTCTGAAAACTAGAGACCTAGGGGAATCCAAGATGGGGTGACTTGTGGGGCTGGGACCAGGTTCTGTTACCCAGAATCCTTTGCAAACCTCAAAATTTGGCTAAAAAAACACATGTTCCTCACATTTCTGTGGCAGAAAGTTCTGGAATCTGAGAGGAGCCACAAATTTCCTTCCACCCAGCGTTCCCGCAAGTCTCCCGATAAAAATGATACCTCACTTGTGTGGGTAGGCCTAGCGCCCGCGACAGGAAACGCCCCAAAGCGCAACTTGGACACATCCAATTTTTTTAAAGAAAATAGAGGTGCTTTTTGCGAAGTGCCTACCTGTAGATTTTGGCCTCTAGGTCAGCCGGCACCTAGGGAAACCTACCAAACCTGTGCATTTCTGAGAATTAGAGACCTAGGGGAATCCAAGATGGGGTGACTTGTGGGGCTCGGACCAGGTTCTGTTACCCAGAATCCTTTGCAAACCTCAAAATTTGGCTAAAAAAATACATATTCCTCACATTTCTGTGGCAGAAAGTTCTGGAATCTGAGAGGAGCCACAAATTTCCTTCCACCCAGCGTTCCCCCAAGTCTCCCGATAAAAATGATACCTCACTTGTGTGGGTAGGCCTAGCGCCCGCGACAGGAAACGCCCCAAAGCGCAACGTGGACACATCCAATTTTTTGAAAGAAAACAGAGGTGTTTTTTGCGAAGTGCCTACCTGTAGATTTTGGCCTCTAGCTCAGCCGGCACCTAGGGAAACCTACCAAACCTGTGCATTTCTGAAAACTAGAGACCTAGGGGAATCCAAGATGGGGTGACTTGTGGGGCTGGGACCAGGTTCTGTTACCCAGAATCCTTTGCAAACCTCAAAATTTGGCTAAAAAAACACATGTTCCTCACATTTCTGTGGCAGAAAGTTCTGGAATCTGAGAGGAGCCACAAATTTCCTTCCACCCAGCGTTCCCGCAAGTCTCCCGATAAAAATGATACCTCACTTGTGTGAGTAGGCCTAGCGCCCGCGACAGGAAACGCCCCAAAGCGCAACGTGGACACATCCAATTCTTTTAAAGAAAATAGAGGTGCTTTTTGCGAAGTGCCTACCTGTAGATTTTGGCCTCTAGCTCAGCCGGCACCTAGGGAAACCTACCAAACCTGTGCATTTCTGAAAACTAAAGACCTAGGGGAATCCAAGATAGGGTGGCTTGTGGGGCTCGGACCAGGTTCTGTTACCCAGAATCCTTTGCAAACCTCAAAATTTGGCTAAACAAACATATGTTCCTCACATTTCTGTGGCAGAAAGTTCTGGAATCTGAGAGGAGCCACAAATTTCCTTCCACCCAGCGTTCCCCCAAGTCTCCCGATAAAAATGATACCTCACTTGTGTGGGTAGGCCTAGCGCCTGCGACAGGAAACGCCCCAAAGCGCAACGTGGACACATCCAATTTTTTTAAACAAAATAGAGGTGATTTTTGCGAAGTGCCTACCTGTAGATTTTGGCCTCTAGCTCAGCCGACACCTAGGGAAACCTACCAAACCTGTGCATTTCTAAAAACTAGAGACCTAGGGGAATCCAAGATGGGGTGACTTGTGGAGCTCGGACCAGGTTCTGTTACCCAGAATCCTTTCCAAACCTCAAAATTTGGCTAAAAAAATACATGTTCCTCACATTTCTGTGGCAGAAAGTTCTGGAATCTGAGAGGAGCCACAAATTTCCTTCCACCCAGCGTTCCCCCAAGTCTCCCGATAAAAATGATACCTCACTTGTGTGGGTAGGCCTAGCGCCCGCGACAGGAAACGCCCCAAAGCGCAACATGGACATATCCAATTTTTTTAAAGAAAACAGAGGTGTTTTTTGCGAAGTGCCTACCTGTAGATTTTGGCCTCTAGCTCAGCCGGCACATAGGGAAACCTACCAAACCTGTGCATTTCTGAAAACTAGAGACCTAGGGGAATCCAAGATGGTGTGACTTGTGGGGCTCGGACCAGGTTCTGTTACCCAGAATCCTTTGCAAACCTCAAAATTTCGCTAAAAAAAACACATGTTCCTCACATTTCTGTGGCAGAAAGTTCTGGAATCTGAGAGGAGCCACAAATTTCCTTCCACCCAGCGTTCCCCAAAGTCTCCCGATAAAAATGATACCTCACTTGTGTGGGTAGGCCTAGCGCCCACGACAGGAAACGCCCCAAAGCGCAACGTGGACACATCCAATTTTTTTTTAAAAACCAGAGGTGTTTTTTGCGAAGTGTCTACCTGTAGATTTTGGCCTCTAGCTCAGCCAGCACCTAGGGAAACCTACCAAACCTGTGCATTTCTGAAAATTAGAGACCTAGGGGAATCCAAGATGGGGTGACTTGTGGGGCTCGGACCAGGTTCTGTTACCCAGAATCCTTTGCAAACCTCAAAATTTGGCAAAAAAAACACATGTTCCTCACATTTCTGTGGCAGAAAGTTCTGGAATCTGAGAGGAGCCACAAATTTCCTTCCACCCAGCGTTCCCCCAAGTCTCCCGATAAAAATGATACCTCACTTGTGTGGGTAGGCCTAGCGCCCGCGACAGGAAACGCCCCAAAGCGCAACGTGGACACATCCAATTTTTTGAAAGAAAACAGAGGTGTTTTTGCGAAGTGCCTACCTGTAGATTTTGGCCTCTAGCTCAGCCGGCACCTAGGGAAACCTACCAAACCTGTGCATTTCTGAAAACTAGAGACCTAGGGGAATCCAAGATGGGGTGACTTGTGGGGCTGGGACCAGGTTCTGTTACCCAGAATCCTTTGCAAACCTCAAAATTTGGCTAAAAAAACACATGTTCCTCACATTTCTGTGGCAGAAAGTTCTGGAATCTGAGAGGAGCCACAAATTTCCTTCCACCCAGCGTTCCCGCAAGTCTCCCGATAAAAATGATACCTCACTTGTGTGGGTAGGCCTAGCGCCCGCGACAGGAAACGCCCCAAAGCGCAACTTGGACACATCCAATTTTTTTAAAGAAAATAGAGGTGCTTTTTGCGAAGTGCCTACCTGTAGATTTTGGCCTCTAGGTCAGCCGGGCACCTAGGGAAACCTACCAAACCTGTGCATTTCTGAGAATTAGAGACCTAGGGGAATCCAAGATGGGGTGACTTGTGGGCCTCGGACCAGGTTCTGTTACCCAGAATCCTTTGCAAACCTCAAAATTTGGCTAAAAAAAATACATATTCCTCACATTTCTGTGGCAGAAAGTTCTGGAATCTGAGAGGAGCCACAAATTTCCTTCCACCCAGCGTTCCCCCAAGTCTCCCGATAAAAATGATACCTCACTTGTGTGGGTAGGCCTAGCGCCCGTGACAGGAAACGCCCCAAAGCGCAACGTGGACACATCCAATTTTTTGAAAGAAAACAGAGGTGTTTTTTGCGAAGTGCCTACCTGTAGATTTTTGCCTCTAGCTCAGCCGGCACCTAGGGAAACCTACCAAACCTGTGCATTTCTGAAAACTAGAGACCTAGGGGAATCCAAGATGGGGTGACTTGTGGGGCTGGGACCAGGTTCTGTTACCCAGAATCCTTTGCAAACCTCAAAATTTGGCTAAAAAAACACATGTTCCTCACATTTCTGTGGCAGAAAGTTCTGGAATCTGAGAGGAGCCACAAATTTCCTTCCACCCAGCGTTCCCGCTAGTCTCCCGATAAAAATGATACCTCACTTGTGTGGGTAGGCCTAGCGCCCGCGACAGGAAACGCCCCAAAGCGCAACTTGGACACATCCAATTCTTTTAAAGAAAATAGAGGTGCTTTTTGCGAAGTGCCTACCTGTAGATTTTGGCCTCTAGCTCAGCCGGCACCTAGGGAAACCTACCAAACCTGTGCATTTCTGAAAACTAAAGACCTAGGGGAATCCAAGATAGGGTGGCTTGTGGGGCTCGGACCAGGTTCTGTTACCCAGAATCCTTTGCAAACCTCAAAATTTGGCTAAACAAACATATGTTCCTCACATTTCTGTGGCAGAAAGTTCTGGAATCTGAGAGGAGCCACAAATTTCCTTCCACCCAGCGTTCCCCCAAGTCTCCCGATAAAAATGATACCTCACTTGTGTGGGTAGGCCTAGCGCCTGCGACAGGAAACGCCCCAATGCGCAACGTGGACACATCCAATTTTTTTAAACAAAATAGAGGTGATTTTTGCGAAGTGCCTACCTGTAGATTTTGGCCTCTAGCTCAGCCGACACCTAGGGAAACCTACCAAACCTGTGCATTTCTAAAAACTAGAGACCTAGGGGAATCCAAGATGGGGTGACTTGTGGAGCTCGGACCAGGTTCTGTTACCCAGAATCCTTTCCAAACCTCAAAATTTGGCTAAAAAAATACATGTTCCTCACATTTCTGTGGCAGAAAGTTCTGGAATCTGAGAGGAGCCACAAATTTCCTTCCACCCAGCGTTCCCCCAAGTCTCCCGATAAAAATGATACCTCACTTGTGTGGGTAGGCCTAGCGCCCGCGACAGGAAACGCCCCAAAGCGCAACGTGGACACATCCAATTTTTTTAAACAAAATAGAGGTGATTTTTGCGAAGTGCCTACCTGTAGATTTTGGCCTCTAGCTCAGCCGACACCTAGGGAAACCTACCAAACCTGTGCATTTCTAAAAACTAGAGACCTAGGGGAATCCAAGATGGGGTGACTTGTGGAGCTCGGACCAGGTTCTGTTACCCAGAATCCTTTGCAAACCTCAAAATTTCGCTAAAAAAAACACATGTTCCTCACATTTCTGTGGCAGAAAGTTCTGGAATCTGAGAGGAGCCACAAATTTCCTTCCACCCAGCGTTCCCCAAAGTCTCCCGATAAAAATGATTCCTCACTTGTGTGGGTAGGCCTAGCGCCCACGACAGGAAACGCCCCAAAGCGCAACGTGGACACATCCAATTTTTTTAAAAAAACCAGAGGTGTTTTTTGCGAAGTGTCTACCTGTAGATTTTGGCCTCTAGCTCAGCCGGCACCTAGGGAAACCTACCAAACCTGTGCATTTCTGAAAATTAGAGACCTAGGGGAATCCAAGATGGGGTGACTTGTGGGGCTCGGACCAGGTTCTGTTACCCAGAATCCTTTGCAAACCTCAAAATTTGGCTAAAAAAACACATGTTCCTCACATTTCTGTGGCAGAAAGTTCTGGAATCTGAGAGGAGCCACAAATTTCCTTCCACCCAGCGTTCCCCCAAGTCTCCCGATAAAAATGATACCTCACTTGTGTGGGTAGGCCTAGCGCCCGTGACAGGAAACGCCCCAAAGCGCAACGTGGACACATCCAATTTTTTGAAAGAAAACAGAGGTGTTTTTTGCGAAGTGCCTACCTGTAGATTTTTGCCTCTAGCTCAGCCGGCACCTAGGGAAACCTACCAAACCTGTGCATTTCTGAAAACTAGAGACCTAGGGGAATCCAAGATGGGGTGACTTGTGGGGCTGGGACCAGGTTCTGTTACCCAGAATCCTTTGCAAACCTCAAAATTTGGCTAAAAAAACACATGTTCCTCACATTTCTGTGGCAGAAAGTTCTGGAATCTGAGAGGAGCCACAAATTTCCTTCCACCCAGCGTTCCCGCTAGTCTCCCGATAAAAATGATACCTCACTTGTGTGGGTAGGCCTAGCGCCCGCGACAGGAAACGCCCCAAAGCGCAACTTGGACACATCCAATTTTTTTAAAGAAAATAGAGGTGCTTTTTGCGAAGTGCCTACCTGTAGATTTTGGCCTCTAGGTCAGCCGGCACCTAGGGAAACCTACCAAACCTGTGCATTTCTGAGAATTAGAGACCTAGGGGAATCCAAGATGGGGTGACTTGTGGGGCTCGGACCAGGTTCTGTTACCCAGAATCCTTTGCAAACCTCAAAATTTGGCTAAAAAAATACATATTCCTCACATTTCTGTGGCAGAAAGTTCTGGAATCTGAGAGGAGCCACAAATTTCCTTCCACCCAGCGTTCCCCCAAGTCTCCCGATAAAAATGATACCTCACTTGTGTGGGTAGGCCTAGCGCCCGCGACAGGAAACGCCCCAAAGCGCGCGTGGACACATCCAATTTTTTGAAAGAAAACAGAGGTGTTTTTTGCGAAGTGCCTACCTGTAGATTTTGGCCTCTAGCTCAGCCGGCACCTAGGGAAACCTACCAAACCTGTGCATTTCTGAAAACTAGAGACCTAGGGGAATCCAAGATGGGGTGACTTGTGGGGCTGGGACCAGGTTCTGTTACCCAGAATCCTTTGCAAACCTCAAAATTTGGCTAAAAAAACACATGTTCCTCACATTTCTGTGGCAGAAAGTTCTGGAATCTGAGAGGAGCCACAAATTTCCTTCCACCCAGCGTTCCCGCAAGTCTCCCGATAAAAATGATACCTCACTTGTGTGAGTAGGCCTAGCGCCCGCGACAGGAAATGCCCCAAAGCGCAACGTGGACACATCCAATTCTTTTAAAGAAAATAGAGGTGCTTTTTGCGAAGTGCCTACCTGTAGATTTTGGCCTCTAGCTCAGCCGGCACCTAGGGAAACCTACCAAACCTGTGCATTTCTGAAAACTAAAGACCTAGGGGAATCCAAGATAGGGTGGCTTGTGGGGCTCGGACCAGGTTCTGTTACCCAGAATCCTTTGCAAACCTCAAAATTTGGCTAAACAAACATATGTTCCTCACATTTCTGTGGCAGAAAGTTCTGGAATCTGAGAGGAGCCACAAATTTCCTTCCACCCAGCGTTCCCCCAAGTCTCCCGATAAAAATGATACCTCACTTGTGTGGGTAGGCCTAGCGCCTGCGACAGGAAACGCCCCAATGCGCAACGTGGACACATCCAATTTTTTTAAACAAAATAGAGGTGATTTTTGCAAAGTGCCTACCTGTAGATTTTGGCCTCTAGCTCAGCCGACACCTAGGGAAACCTACCAAACCTGTGCATTTCTAAAAACTAGAGACCTAGGGGAATCCAAGATGGGGTGACTTGTGGAGCTCGGACCAGGTTCTGTTACCCAGAATCCTTTCCAAACCTCAAAATTTGGCTAAAAAAATACATGTTCCTCACATTTCTGTGGCAGAAAGTTCTGGAATCTGAGAGGAGCCACAAATTTCCTTCCACCCAGCGTTCCCCCAAGTCTCCCGATAAAAATGATACCTCACTTGTGTGGGTAGGCCTAGCGCCCGCGACAGGAAACGCCCCAAAGCGCAACGTGGACACATCCAATTTTTTTAAACAAAATAGAGGTGATTTTTGAGAAGTGCCTACCTGTAGATTTTGGCCTCTAGCTCAGCCGACACCTAGGGAAACCTACCAAACCTGTGCATTTCTAAAAACTAGAGACCTAGGGGAATCCAAGATGGGGTGACTTGTGGAGCTCGGACCAGGTTCTGTTACCCAGAATCCTTTCCAAACCTCAAAATTTGGCTAAAAAAATACATGTTCCTCACATTTCTGTGGCAGAAAGTTCTGGAATCTGAGAGGAGCCACAAATTTCCTTCCACCCAGCGTTCCCCCAAGTCTCCCGATAAAAATGATACCTCACTTGTGTGGGTAGGCCTAGCGCCCGCGACAGGAATCGCCCCAAAGCGCAACGTGGACACATCCAATTCTTTTAAAGAAAATAGAGGTGCTTTTTGCGAAGTGCCTACCTGTAGATTTTGGCCTCTAGCTCAGCCGGCACCTAGGGAAACCTACCAAACCTGTGCATTTCTGAAAACTAAAGACCTAGGGGAATCCAAGATAGGGTGACTTGTGGGGCTCGGACCAGGTTCTGTTACCCAGAATCCTTTGCAAACCTCAAAATTTGGTTAAACAAACACATGTTCCTCACATTTCTGTGGCAGAAAGTTCTGGAATCTGAGAGGAGCCACAAATTTCCTTCCACCCAGCGTTCCCCCAAGTCTCCCGATAAAAATGATACCTCACTTGTGTGGGTAGGCCTAGCGCCTGCGACAGGAAACGCCCCAAAGCGCAACGTGGACACATCCAATTTTTTAAAACAAAATAGAGGTGATTTTTGCGAAGTGCCTACCTGTATATTTTGGCCTCTAGCTCAGCCGACACCTAGGGAAACCTACCAAACCTGTGCATTTCTAAAAACTAGAGACCTAGGGGAATCCAAGATGGGGTGACTTGTGGGGCTCGGACCAGGTTCTGTTACCCAGAATCCTTTCCAAACCTCAAAATTTGGCTAAAAAAACACATGTTCCTCACATTTCTGTGGCAGAAAGTTCTGGAATCTGAGAGGAGCCACAAATTTCCTTCCACCCAGCGTTCCCCCAAGTCTCCCGATAAAAATGATACCTCACTTGTGTGGGTAGGCCTAGCGCCCGCGACAGGAAACGCCCCAAAGCGCAACATGGACATATCCAATTTTTTTAAAGAAAACAGAGGTGTTTCTTGCGAAGTGCCTACCTGTAGATTTTGGCCTCTAGCTCAGCCGGCACCTAGGGAAAGCTACCAAACCTGTGCATTTCTGAAAACTAGAGACCTAGGGGCATCCAAGATGGGGTGACTTGTGGGGCTGGGACCAGGTTCTGTTACCCAGAATCCTTTGCAAACCTCAAAATGTGGCTAAAAAAACACATATTCCTCACATTTCTGTGGCAGAAAGTTCTGGAATCTGAGAGGACCCACAAATTTCCTTCCACCCAGCGTTCCCCCAAGTCTCCTGATAAAAATGATACCTCACTTGTGTGGGTAGGCCTAGCGCCCGCGACAGGAAACGCCACAAAGCGCAACGTGGACACATCCAATTTTTTGAAAGAAAACAGAGGTGTTTTTTGCGAAGTGCCTACCTGTAGATTTTGGCCTCGTGCTCAGCCGGCACTTAGGGAAACCTACCAAACCTGTGCATTTCTGAAAACTAGAGACCTAGGGGAATCCAAGATGGGGTGACTTGTGGGGCTCGGACCAGGTTCTGTTACCCAGAATCCTTTGCAAACCTCAAAATTTGGCTAACAAAACACATGTTCCTCACATTTCTGTGGCAGAAAGTTCTGGAATCTGAGAAGAGCCACAAATTTCCTTCCACCCAGCGTTCCCCCAAGTCTCCCGATAAAAATGATACCTCACTTGTGTGGGTAGGCCTAGCGCCCGTGACAGGAAACGCCCCAAAGCGCAACGTGGACACATCCAATTTTTTTAAAGAAAACAGAGGTGTTTTTTGCGAAGTGCCTACCTGTAGATTTTGGCCTCTAGCTCAGCCGGCACCTAGGGAAACCTACCAAACCTGTGCATTTCTGAAAACTAGAGACCTAGGGGAATCCAAGATGGGGTGACTTGTGGGGCTCGGACCAGGTTCTGTTACCCAGAATCCTTTGCAAACCTCAAAATTTGGCTAAAAAAACACATGTTCCTCACATTTCTGTGGCAGAAAGTTCTGGAATCTGAGAGGAGCCACAAATTTCCTTCCACCCAGCGTTCCCCCAAGTCTCCCGATAAAAATGATACCTCACTTGTGTGGGTAGGCCTAGCGCCCACGACAGGAAACGCCCCAAAGCGCAACGTGGACACATCCAATTTTTTTAAAAAAACCAGAGGTGTTTTTTGCGAAGTGTCTACCTGTAGATTTTGGCCTCTAGCTCAGCCGGCACCTAGGGAAACCTACCAAACCTGTGCATTTCTGAAAATTAGAGACCTAGGGGAATCCAAGATGGGGTGACTTGTGGGGCTCGGACCAGGTTCTGTTACCCAGAATCCTTTGCAAACCTCAAAATTTGGCTAAAAAAACACATGTTCCTCACATTTCTGTGGCAGAAAGTTCTGGAATCTGAGAGGAGCCACAAACTTCCTTCCACCCAGCGTTCCCCCAAGTCTCCCGATAAAAATGATACCTCACTTGTGTGGGTAGGCCTAGCGCCCGCGACAGGAAACGCCCCAAAGCGCAACGTGGACACATCCAATTTTTTGAAAGAAAACAGAGGTGTTTTTTGCGAAGTGCCTACCTGTAGATTTTGGCCTCTAGCTCAGCCGGCACCTAGGGAAACCTACCAAACCTGTGCATTTCTGAAAACTAGAGACCTAGGGGAATCCAAGATGGGGTGACTTGTGGGGCTGGGACCAGGTTCTGTTACCCAGAATCCTTTGCAAACCTCAAAATTTGGCTAAAAAAACACATGTTCCTCACATTTCTGTGGCAGAAAGTTCTGGAATCTGAGAGGAGCCACAAATTTCCTTCCACCCAGCGTTCCCGCAAGTCTCCCGATAAAAATGATACCTCACTTGTGTGGGTAGGCCTAGCGCCCGCGACAGGAAACGCCCCAAAGCGCAACTTGGACACATCCAATTTTTTTAAAGAAAATAGAGGTGCTTTTTGCGAAGTGCCTACCTGTAGATTTTGGCCTCTAGGTCAGCCGGCACCTAGGGAAACCTACCAAACCTGTGCATTTCTGAGAATTAGAGACCTAGGGGAATCCAAGATGGGGTGACTTGTGGGCCTCGGACCAGGTTCTGTTACCCAGAATCCTTTGCAAACCTCAAAATTTGGCTAAAAAAAATACATATTCCTCACATTTCTGTGGCAGAAAGTTCTGGAACCTGAGAGGAGCCACAAATTTCCTTCCACCCAGCGTTCCCCCAAGTCTCCCGATAAAAATGATACCTCACTTGTGTGGGTAGGCCTAGCGCCCGTGACAGGAAACGCCCCAAAGCGCAACGTGGACACATCCAATTTTTTGAAAGAAAACAGAAGTGTTTTTTGCGAAGTGCCTACCTGTAGATTTTTGCCTCTAGCTCAGCCGGCACCTAGGGAAACCTACCAAACCTGTGCATTTCTGAAAACTAGAGACCTAGGGGAATCCAAGATGGGGTGACTTGTGGGGCTGGGACCAGGTTCTGTTACCCAGAATCCTTTGCAAACCTCAAAATTTGGCTAAAAAAACACATGTTCCTCACATTTCTGTGGCAGAAAGTTCTGGAATCTGAGAGGAGCCACAAATTTCCTTCCACCCAGCATTCCCGCAAGTCTCCCGATAAAAATGATACCTCACTTGTGTGGGTAGGCCTAGCGCCCGCGACAGGAAACGCCCCAAAGCGCAACGTGGAAACATCCAATTCTTTTAAAGAAAATAGAGGTGCTTTTTGCGAAGTGCCTACCTGTAGATTTTGGCCTCTAGCTCAGCCGGCACCTAGGGAAACCTACCAAACCTGTGCATTTCTGAAAACTAGAGACCTAGGGGCATCCAAGATGGGGTGACTTGTGGGGCTGGGACCAGGTTCTGTTACCCAGAATCCTTTGCAAACCTCAAAATTTGGCTAAAAAAACACATGTTCCTCAAATTTCTGTGGCAGAAAGTTCTGGAATCTGAGAGGAGCCACAAATTTCCTTCCACCCAGCGTTCCCGCAAGTCTCCCGATAAAAATGATACCTCACTTGTGTGAGTAGGCCTAGCGCCCGCGACAGGAAACGCCCCAAAGCGCAACGTGGACACATCCAATTCTTTTAAAGAAAATAGAGGTGCTTTTTGCGAAGTGCCTACCTGTAGATTTTGGCCTCTAGGTCAGCCGGCACCTAGGGAAACCTACCAAACCTGTGCATTTCTGAGAATTAGAGACCTAGGGGAATCCAAGATGGGGTGACTTGTGGGGCTCGGACCAGGTTCTGTTACCCAGAATCCTTTGCAAACCTCAAAATTTGGCTAAAAAAATACATATTCCTCACATTTCTGTGGCAGAAAGTTCTGGAATCTGAGAGGAGCCACAAATTTCCTTCCACCCAGCGTTCCCCCAAGTCTCCCGATAAAAATGATACCTCACTTGTGTGGGTAGGCCTAGCGCCCGCGACAGGAAACGCCCCAAAGCGCGCGTGGACACATCCAATTTTTTGAAAGAAAACAGGTGTTTTTTGCGAAGTGCCTACCTGTAGATTTTGGCCTCTAGCTCAGCCGGCACCTAGGGAAACCTAACAAACCTGTGCATTTCTGAAAACTAGAGACCTAGGGGAATCCAAGATGGGGTGACTTGTGGGGCTGGGACCAGGTTCTGTTACCCAGAATCCTTTGCAAACCTCAAAATTTGGCTAAAAAAACACATGTTCCTCACATTTCTGTGGCAGAAAGTTCTGGAATCTGAGAGGAGCCACAAATTTCCTTCCACCCAGCGTTCCCGCAAGTCTCCCGATAAAAATGATACCTCACTTGTGTGAGTAGGCCTAGCGCCCGCGACAGGAAACGCCCCAAAGCGCAACGTGGACACATCCAATTCTTTTAAAGAAAATAGAGGTGCTTTTTGCGAAGTGCCTACCTGTAGATTTTGGCCTCTAGCTCAGCCGGCACCTAGGGAAACCTACCAAACCTGTGCATTTCTGAAAACTAAAGACCTAGGGGAATCCAAGATAGGGTGGCTTGTGGGGCTCGGACCAGGTTCTGTTACCCAGAATCCTTTGCAAACCTCAAAATTTGGCTAAACAAACATATGTTCCTCACATTTCTGTGGCAGAAAGTTCTGGAATCTGAGAGGAGCCACAAATTTCCTTCCACCCAGCGTTCCCCCAAGTCTCCCGATAAAAATGATACCTCACTTGTGTGGGTAGGCCTAGCGCCTGCGACAGGAAACGCCCCAATGCGCAACGTGGACACATCCAATTTTTTTAAACAAAATAGAGGTGATTTTTGCGAAGTGCCTACCTGTAGATTTTGGCCTCTAGCTCAGCCGACACCTAGGGAAACCTACCAAACCTGTGCATTTCTAAAAACTAGAGACCTAGGGGAATCCAAGATGGGGTGACTTGTGGAACTCGGACCAGGTTCTGTTACCCAGAATCCTTTCCAAACCTCAAAATTTGGCTAAAAAAATACATGTTCCTCACATTTCTGTGGCAGAAAGTTCTGGAATCTGAGAGGAGCCACAAATTTCCTTCCACCCAGCGTTCCCCCAAGTCTCCCGATAAAAATGATACCTCACTTGTGTGGGTAGGCCTAGCGCCCGCGACAGGAAACGCCCCAAAGCGCAACGTGGACACATCCAATTTTTTTAAACAAAATAGAGGTGATTTTTGCGAAGTGCCTACCTGTAGATTTTGGCCTCTAGCTCAGCCGACACCTAGGGAAACCTACCAAACCTGTGCATTTCTAAAAACTAGAGACCTAGGGGAATCCAAGATGGGGTGACTTGTGGAGCTCGGACCAGGTTCTGTTACCCAGAATCCTTTCCAAACCTCAAAATTTGGCTAAAAAAATACATGTTCCTCACATTTCTGTGGCAGAAAGTTCTGGAATCTGAGAGGAGCCACAAATTTCCTTCCACCCAGCGTTCCCCCAAGTCTCCCGATAAAAATGATACCTCACTTGTGTGGGTAGGCCTAGCGCCCGCGACAGGAATCGCCCCAAAGCGCAACGTGGACACATCCAATTCTTTTAAAGAAAATAGAGGTGCTTTTTGCGAAGTGCCTACCTGTAGATTTTGGCCTCTAGCTCAGCCGGCACCTAGGGAAACCTACCAAACCTGTGCATTTCTGAAAACTAAAGACCTAGGGGAATCCAAGATAGGGTGACTTGTGGGGCTCGGACCAGGTTCTGTTACCCAGAATCCTTTGCAAACCTCAAAATTTGGTTAAACAAACACATGTTCCTCACATTTCTGTGGCAGAAAGTTCTGGAATCTGAGAGGAGCCACAAATTTCCTTCCACCCAGCGTTCCCCCAAGTCTCCCGATAAAAATGATACCTCACTTGTGTGGGTAGGCCTAGCGCCTGCGACAGGAAACGCCCCAAAGCGCAACGTGGACACATCCAATTTTTTAAAACAAAATAGAGGTGATTTTTGCGAAGTGCCTACCTGTATATTTTGGCCTCTAGCTCAGCCGACACCTAGGGAAACCTACCAAACCTGTGCATTTCTAAAAACTAGAGACCTAGGGGAATCCAAGATGGGGTGACTTGTGGGGCTCGGACCAGGTTCTGTTACCCAGAATCCTTTCCAAACCTCAAAATTTGGCTAAAAAAACACATGTTCCTCACATTTCTGTGGCAGAAAGTTCTGGAATCTGAGAGGAGCCACAAATTTCCTTCCACCCAGCGTTCCCCCAAGTCTCCCGATAAAAATGATACCTCACTTGTGTGGGTAGGCCTAGCGCCCGCGACAGGAAACGCCCCAAAGCGCAACATGGACATATCCAATTTTTTTAAAGAAAACAGAGGTGTTTCTTGCGAAGTGCCTACCTGTAGATTTTGGCCTCTAGCTCAGCCGGCACCTAGGGAAACCTACCAAACCTGTGCATTTCTGAAAACTAGAGACCTAGGGGCATCCAAGATGGGGTGACTTGTGGGGCTGGGACCAGGTTCTGTTACCCAGAATCCTTTGCAAACCTCAAAATGTGGCTAAAAAAACACATATTCCTCACATTTCTGTGGCAGAAAGTTCTGGAATCTGAGAGGAGCCACAAATTTCCTTCCACCCAGCGTTCCCCCAAGTCTCCTGATAAAAATGATACCTCACTTGTGTGGGTAGGCCTAGCGCCCGCGACAGGAAACGCCACAAAGCGCAACGTGGACACATCCAATTTTTTGAAAGAAAACAGAGGTGTTTTTTGCGAAGTGCCTACCTGTAGATTTTGGCCTCGTGCTCAGCCGGCACCTAGGGAAACCTACCAAACCTGTGCATTTCTGAAAACTAGAGACCTAGGGGAATCCAAGATGGGGTGACTTGTGGGGCTCGGACCAGGTTCTGTTACCCAGAATCCTTTGCAAACCTCAAAATTTGGCTAACAAAACACATGTTCCTCACATTTCTGTGGCAGAAAGTTCTGGAATCTGAGAAGAGCCACAAATTTCCTTCCACCCAGCGTTCCCGCAAGTCTCCCGATAAAAATGATACCTCACTTGTGTGGGTAGGCCTAGCGCCCGTGACAGGAAACGCCCCAAAGCGCAACGTGGACACATCCAATTTTTTTAAAGAAAACAGAGGTGTTTTTTGCGAAGTGCCTACCTGTAGATTTTGGCCTCTAGCTCAGCCGGCACCTAGGGAAACCTACCAAACCTGTGCATTTCTGAAAACTAGAGACCTAGGGGAATCCAAGATGGGGTGACTTGTGGGGCTCGGACCAGGTTCTGTTACCCAGAATCCTTTGCAAACCTCAAAATTTGGCTAAAAAAACACATGTTCCTCACATTTCTGTGGCAGAAAGTTCTGGAATCTGAGAGGAGCCACAAATTTCCTTCCACCCAGCGTTCCCCCAAGTCTCCCGATAAAAATGATACCTCACTTGTGTGGGTAGGCCTAGCGCCCGCGACAGGAAACGCCCCAAAGCGCAACATGGACACATCCAATTCTTTTAAAGAAAACAGAGGTGTTTTTTGCGAAGTGCCTACCTGTAGATTTTGGCCTCTAGCTCAGCCGGCACATAGGGAAACCTACCAAACCTGTGCATTTCTGAAAACTAGAGACCTAGGGGAATCCAAGATGGTGTGACTTGTGGGGCTCGGACCAGGTTCTGTTACCCAGAATCCTTTGCAAACCTCAAAATTTCGCTAAAAAAAACACATGTTCCTCACATTTCTGTGGCAGAAAGTTCTGGAATCTGAGAGGAGCCACAAATTTCCTTCCACCCAGCGTTCCCCAAAGTCTCCCGATAAAAATGATACCTCACTTGTGTGGGTAGGCCTAGCGCCCACGACAGGAAACGCCCCAAAGCGCAACGTGGACACATCCAATTTTTTTTAAAAAAACAGAGGTGTTTTTTGCGAAGTGTCTACCTGTAGATTTTGGCCTCTAGCTCAGCCGGCACCTAGGGAAACCTACCAAACCTGTGCATTTCTGAAAACTAGAGACCTAGGGGAATCCAAGATGGGGTGACTTGTGGGGCTCGGACCAGGTTCTGTTACCCAGAATCCTTTGCAAACCTCAAAATTTGGCTAAAAAAACACATGTTCCTCACATTTCTGTGGCAGAAAGTTCTGGAATCTGAGAGGAGCCACAAATTTCCTTCCACCCAGCGTTCCCCCAAGTCTCCCGATAAAAATGATACCTCACTTGTGTGGGTAGGCCTAGCGCCCACGACAGGAAACGCCCCAAAGCGCAACGTGGACACATCCAATTTTTTTTAAAAAACCAGAGGTGTTTTTTGCGAAGTGTCTACCTGTAGATTTTGGCCTCTAGCTCAGCCGGCACCTAGGGAAACCTACCAAACCTGTGCATTTCTGAAAATTAGAGACCTAGGGGAATCCAAGATGGGGTGACTTGTGGGGCTCGGACCAGGTTCTGTTACCCAGAATCCTTTGCAAACCTCAAAATTTGGCTAAAAAAACACATGTTCCTCACATTTCTGTGGCAGAAAGTTCTGGAATCTGAGAGGAGCCACAAATTTCCTTCCACCCAGCGTTCCCCCAAGTCTCCCGATAAAAATGATACCTCACTTGTGTGGGTAGGCCTAGCGCCCGCGACAGGAAACGCCCCAAAGCGCAACGTGGACACATCCAATTTTTTGAAAGAAAACAGAGGTGTTTTTTGCGAAGTGCCTACCTGTAGATTTTGGCCTCTAGCTCAGCCGGCACCTAGGGAAACCTACCAAACCTGTGCATTTCTGAAAACTAGAGACCTAGGGGAATCCAAGATGGGGTGACTTGTGGGGCTGGGACCAGGTTCTGTTACCCAGAATCCTTTGCAAACCTCAAAATTTGGCTAAAAAAACACATGTTCCTCACATTTCTGTGGCAGAAAGTTCTGGAATCTGAGAGGAGCCACAAATTTCCTTCCACCCAGCGTTCCCCCAAGTCTCCCGATAAAAATGATACCTCACTTGTGTGGGTAGGCCTAGCGCCCACGACAGGAAACGCCCCAAAGCGCAACGTGGACACATCCAATTTTTTTTAAAAAACCAGAGGTGTTTTTTGCGAAGTGTCTACCTGTAGATTTTGGCCTCTAGCTCAGCCGGCACCTAGGGAAACCTACCAAACCTGTGCATTTCTGAAAATTAGAGACCTAGGGGAATCCAAGATGGGGTGACTTGTGGGGCTCGGACCAGGTTCTGTTACCCAGAATCCTTTGCAAACCTCAAAATTTGGCTAAAAAAACACATGTTCCTCACATTTCTGTGGCAGAAAGTTCTGGAATCTGAGAGGAGCCACAAATTTCCTTCCACCCAGCGTTCCCCCAAGTCTCCCGATAAAAATGATACCTCACTTGTGTGGGTAGGCCTAGCGCCCGCGACAGGAAACGCCCCAAAGCGCAACGTGGACACATCCAATTTTTTGAAAGAAAACAGAGGTGTTTTTTGCGAAGTGCCTACCTGTAGATTTTGGCCTCTAGCTCAGCCGGCACCTAGGGAAACCTACCAAACCTGTGCATTTCTGAAAACTAGAGACCTAGGGGAATCCAAGATGGGGTGACTTGTGGGGCTGGGACCAGGTTCTGTTACCCAGAATCCTTTGCAAACCTCAAAATTTGGCTAAAAAAACACATGTTCCTCACATTTCTGTGGCAGAAAGTTCTGGAATCTGAGAGGAGCCACAAATTTCCTTCCACCCAGCGTTCCCGCAAGTCTCCCGATAAAAATGATACCTCACTTGTGTGGGTAGGCCTAGCGCCCGCGACAGGAAACGCCCCAAAGCGCAACTTGGACACATCCAATTTTTTTAAAGAAAATAGAGGTGCTTTTTGCGAAGTGCCTACCTGTAGATTTTGGCCTCTAGGTCAGCCGGCACCTAGGGAAACCTACCAAACCTGTGCATTTCTGAGAATTAGAGACCTAGGGGAATCCAAGATGGGGTGACTTGTGGGCCTCGGACCAGGTTCTGTTACCCAGAATCCTTTGCAAACCTCAAAATTTGGCTAAAAAAAATACATATTCCTCACATTTCTGTGGCAGAAAGTTCTGGAACCTGAGAGGAGCCACAAATTTCCTTCCACCCAGCGTTCCCCCAAGTCTCCCGATAAAAATGATACCTCACTTGTGTGGGTAGGCCTAGCGCCCGTGACAGGAAACGCCCCAAAGCGCAACGTGGACACATCCAATTTTTTGAAAGAAAACAGAAGTGTTTTTTGCGAAGTGCCTACCTGTAGATTTTTGCCTCTAGCTCAGCCGGCACCTAGGGAAACCTACCAAACCTGTGCATTTCTGAAAACTAGAGACCTAGGGGAATCCAAGATGGGGTGACTTGTGGGGCTGGGACCAGGTTCTGTTACCCAGAATCCTTTGCAAACCTCAAAATTTGGCTAAAAAAACACATGTTCCTCACATTTCTGTGGCAGAAAGTTCTGGAATCTGAGAGGAGCCACAAATTTCCTTCCACCCAGCATTCCCGCAAGTCTCCCGATAAAAATGATACCTCACTTGTGTGGGTAGGCCTAGCGCCCGCGACAGGAAACGCCCCAAAGCGCAACGTGGAAACATCCAATTCTTTTAAAGAAAATAGAGGTGCTTTTTGCGAAGTGCCTACCTGTAGATTTTGGCCTCTAGCTCAGCCGGCACCTAGGGAAACCTACCAAACCTGTGCATTTCTGAAAACTAGAGACCTAGGGGCATCCAAGATGGGGTGACTTGTGGGGCTGGGACCAGGTTCTGTTACCCAGAATCCTTTGCAAACCTCAAAATTTGGCTAAAAAAACACATGTTCCTCAAATTTCTGTGGCAGAAAGTTCTGGAATCTGAGAGGAGCCACAAATTTCCTTCCACCCAGCGTTCCCGCAAGTCTCCCGATAAAAATGATACCTCACTTGTGTGAGTAGGCCTAGCGCCCGCGACAGGAAACGCCCCAAAGCGCAACGTGGACACATCCAATTCTTTTAAAGAAAATAGAGGTGCTTTTTGCGAAGTGCCTACCTGTAGATTTTGGCCTCTAGGTCAGCCGGCACCTAGGGAAACCTACCAAACCTGTGCATTTCTGAGAATTAGAGACCTAGGGGAATCCAAGATGGGGTGACTTGTGGGGCTCGGACCAGGTTCTGTTACCCAGAATCCTTTGCAAACCTCAAAATTTGGCTAAAAAAATACATATTCCTCACATTTCTGTGGCAGAAAGTTCTGGAATCTGAGAGGAGCCACAAATTTCCTTCCACCCAGCGTTCCCCCAAGTCTCCCGATAAAAATGATACCTCACTTGTGTGGGTAGGCCTAGCGCCCGCGACAGGAAACGCCCCAAAGCGCGCGTGGACACATCCAATTTTTTGAAAGAAAACAGGTGTTTTTTGCGAAGTGCCTACCTGTAGATTTTGGCCTCTAGCTCAGCCGGCACCTAGGGAAACCTAACAAACCTGTGCATTTCTGAAAACTAGAGACCTAGGGGAATCCAAGATGGGGTGACTTGTGGGGCTGGGACCAGGTTCTGTTACCCAGAATCCTTTGCAAACCTCAAAATTTGGCTAAAAAAACACATGTTCCTCACATTTCTGTGGCAGAAAGTTCTGGAATCTGAGAGGAGCCACAAATTTCCTTCCACCCAGCGTTCCCGCAAGTCTCCCGATAAAAATGATACCTCACTTGTGTGAGTAGGCCTAGCGCCCGCGACAGGAAACGCCCCAAAGCGCAACGTGGACACATCCAATTCTTTTAAAGAAAATAGAGGTGCTTTTTGCGAAGTGCCTACCTGTAGATTTTGGCCTCTAGCTCAGCCGGCACCTAGGGAAACCTACCAAACCTGTGCATTTCTGAAAACTAAAGACCTAGGGGAATCCAAGATAGGGTGGCTTGTGGGGCTCGGACCAGGTTCTGTTACCCAGAATCCTTTGCAAACCTCAAAATTTGGCTAAACAAACATATGTTCCTCACATTTCTGTGGCAGAAAGTTCTGGAATCTGAGAGGAGCCACAAATTTCCTTCCACCCAGCGTTCCCCCAAGTCTCCCGATAAAAATGATACCTCACTTGTGTGGGTAGGCCTAGCGCCTGCGACAGGAAACGCCCCAATGCGCAACGTGGACACATCCAATTTTTTTAAACAAAATAGAGGTGATTTTTGCGAAGTGCCTACCTGTAGATTTTGGCCTCTAGCTCAGCCGACACCTAGGGAAACCTACCAAACCTGTGCATTTCTAAAAACTAGAGACCTAGGGGAATCCAAGATGGGGTGACTTGTGGAACTCGGACCAGGTTCTGTTACCCAGAATCCTTTCCAAACCTCAAAATTTGGCTAAAAAAATACATGTTCCTCACATTTCTGTGGCAGAAAGTTCTGGAATCTGAGAGGAGCCACAAATTTCCTTCCACCCAGCGTTCCCCCAAGTCTCCCGATAAAAATGATACCTCACTTGTGTGGGTAGGCCTAGCGCCCGCGACAGGAAACGCCCCAAAGCGCAACGTGGACACATCCAATTTTTTTAAACAAAATAGAGGTGATTTTTGCGAAGTGCCTACCTGTAGATTTTGGCCTCTAGCTCAGCCGACACCTAGGGAAACCTACCAAACCTGTGCATTTCTAAAAACTAGAGACCTAGGGGAATCCAAGATGGGGTGACTTGTGGAGCTCGGACCAGGTTCTGTTACCCAGAATCCTTTCCAAACCTCAAAATTTGGCTAAAAAAATACATGTTCCTCACATTTCTGTGGCAGAAAGTTCTGGAATCTGAGAGGAGCCACAAATTTCCTTCCACCCAGCGTTCCCCCAAGTCTCCCGATAAAAATGATACCTCACTTGTGTGGGTAGGCCTAGCGCCCGCGACAGGAATCGCCCCAAAGCGCAACGTGGACACATCCAATTCTTTTAAAGAAAATAGAGGTGCTTTTTGCGAAGTGCCTACCTGTAGATTTTGGCCTCTAGGTCAGCCGGCACCTAGGGAAACCTACCAAACCTGTGCATTTCTGAAAACTAGAGACCTAGGGGAATCCAAGATGGGGTGACTTGTGGAGCTCGGACCAGGTTCTGTTACCCAGAATCCTTTCCAAACCTCAAAATTTGGCTAAAAAAACACATGTTCCTCAAATTTCTGTGGCAGAAAGTTCTGGAATCTGAGAGGAGCCACAAATTTCCTTCCACCCAGCGTTCCCGCAAGTCTCCCGATAAAAATGATACCTCACTTGTGTGAGTAGGCCTAGCGCCCGCGACAGGAAACGCCCCAAAGCGCAACGTGGACACATCCAATTCTTTTAAAGAAAATAGAGGTGCTTTTTGCGAAGTGCCTACCTGTAGATTTTGGCCTCTAGGTCAGCCGGCACCTAGGGAAACCTACCAAACCTGTGCATTTCTGAGAATTAGAGACCTAGGGGAATCCAAGATGGGGTGACTTGTGGGGCTCGGACCAGGTTCTGTTACCCAGAATCCTTTGCAAACCTCAAAATTTGGCTAAAAAAATACATATTCCTCACATTTCTGTGGCAGAAAGTTCTGGAATCTGAGAGGAGCCACAAATTTCCTTCCACCCAGCGTTCCCCCAAGTCTCCCGATAAAAATGATACCTCACTTGTGTGGGTAGGCCTAGCGCCCGCGACAGGAAACGCCCCAAAGCGCGCGTGGACACATCCAATTTTTTGAAAGAAAACAGGTGTTTTTTGCGAAGTGCCTACCTGTAGATTTTGGCCTCTAGCTCAGCCGGCACCTAGGGAAACCTAACAAACCTGTGCATTTCTGAAAACTAGAGACCTAGGGGAATCCAAGATGGGGTGACTTGTGGGGCTGGGACCAGGTTCTGTTACCCAGAATCCTTTGCAAACCTCAAAATTTGGCTAAAAAAACACATGTTCCTCACATTTCTGTGGCAGAAAGTTCTGGAATCTGAGAGGAGCCACAAATTTCCTTCCACCCAGCGTTCCCGCAAGTCTCCCGATAAAAATGATACCTCACTTGTGTGAGTAGGCCTAGCGCCCGCGACAGGAAACGCCCCAAAGCGCAACGTGGACACATCCAATTCTTTTAAAGAAAATAGAGGTGCTTTTTGCGAAGTGCCTACCTGTAGATTTTGGCCTCTAGCTCAGCCGGCACCTAGGGAAACCTACCAAACCTGTGCATTTCTGAAAACTAAAGACCTAGGGGAATCCAAGATAGGGTGGCTTGTGGGGCTCGGACCAGGTTCTGTTACCCAGAATCCTTTGCAAACCTCAAAATTTGGCTAAACAAACATATGTTCCTCACATTTCTGTGGCAGAAAGTTCTGGAATCTGAGAGGAGCCACAAATTTCCTTCCACCCAGCGTTCCCCCAAGTCTCCCGATAAAAATGATACCTCACTTGTGTGGGTAGGCCTAGCGCCTGCGACAGGAAACGCCCCAATGCGCAACGTGGACACATCCAATTTTTTAAAACAAAATAGAGGTGATTTTTGCGAAGTGCCTACCTGTAGATTTTGGCCTCTAGCTCAGCCGACACCTAGGGAAACCTACCAAACCTGTGCATTTCTAAAAACTAGAGACCTAGGGGAATCCAAGATGGGGTGACTTGTGGAACTCGGACCAGGTTCTGTTACCCAGAATCCTTTCCAAACCTCAAAATTTGGCTAAAAAAATACATGTTCCTCACATTTCTGTGGCAGAAAGTTCTGGAATCTGAGAGGAGCCACAAATTTCCTTCCACCCAGCGTTCCCCCAAGTCTCCCGATAAAAATGATACCTCACTTGTGTGGGTAGGCCTAGCGCCCGCGACAGGAAACGCCCCAAAGCGCAACGTGGACACATCCAATTTTTTTAAACAAAATAGAGGTGATTTTTGCGAAGTGCCTACCTGTAGATTTTGGCCTCTAGCTCAGCCGACACCTAGGGAAACCTACCAAACCTGTGCATTTCTAAAAACTAGAGACCTAGGGGAATCCAAGATGGGGTGACTTGTGGAGCTCGGACCAGGTTCTGTTACCCAGAATCCTTTCCAAACCTCAAAATTTGGCTAAAAAAATACATGTTCCTCACATTTCTGTGGCAGAAAGTTCTGGAATCTGAGAGGAGCCACAAATTTCCTTCCACCCAGCGTTCCCCCAAGTCTCCCGATAAAAATGATACCTCACTTGTGTGGGTAGGCCTAGCGCCCGCGACAGGAATCGCCCCAAAGCGCAACGTGGACACATCCAATTCTTTTAAAGAAAATAGAGGTGCTTTTTGCGAAGTGCCTACCTGTAGATTTTGGCCTCTAGCTCAGCCGGCACCTAGGGAAACCTACCAAACCTGTGCATTTCTGAAAACTAAAGACCTAGGGGAATCCAAGATAGGGTGACTTGTGGGGCTCGGACCAGGTTCTGTTACCCAGAATCCTTTGCAAACCTCAAAATTTGGTTAAACAAACACATGTTCCTCACATTTCTGTGGCAGAAAGTTCTGGAATCTGAGAGGAGCCACAAATTTCCTTCCACCCAGCGTTCCCCCAAGTCTCCCGATAAAAATGATACCTCACTTGTGTGGGTAGGCCTAGCGCCTGCGACAGGAAACGCCCCAAAGCGCAACGTGGACACATCCAATTTTTTAAAACAAAATAGAGGTGATTTTTGCGAAGTGCCTACCTGTATATTTTGGCCTCTAGCTCAGCCGACACCTAGGGAAACCTACCAAACCTGTGCATTTCTAAAAACTAGAGACCTAGGGGAATCCAAGATGGGGTGACTTGTGGGGCTCGGACCAGGTTCTGTTACCCAGAATCCTTTCCAAACCTCAAAATTTGGCTAAAAAAACACATGTTCCTCACATTTCTGTGGCAGAAAGTTCTGGAATCTGAGAGGAGCCACAAATTTCCTTCCACCCAGCGTTCCCCCAAGTCTCCCGATAAAAATGATACCTCACTTGTGTGGGTAGGCCTAGCGCCCGCGACAGGAAACGCCCCAAAGCGCAACATGGACATATCCAATTTTTTTAAAGAAAACAGAGGTGTTTCTTGCGAAGTGCCTACCTGTAGATTTTGGCCTCTAGCTCAGCCGGCACCTAGGGAAACCTACCAAACCTGTGCATTTCTGAAAACTAGAGACCTAGGGGCATCCAAGATGGGGTGACTTGTGGGGCTGGGACCAGGTTCTGTTACCCAGAATCCTTTGCAAACCTCAAAATGTGGCTAAAAAAACACATATTCCTCACATTTCTGTGGCAGAAAGTTCTGGAATCTGAGAGGAGCCACAAATTTCCTTCCACCCAGCGTTCCCCCAAGTCTCCTGATAAAAATGATACCTCACTTGTGTGGGTAGGCCTAGCGCCCGCGACAGGAAACGCCACAAAGCGCAACGTGGACACATCCAATTTTTTGAAAGAAAACAGAGGTGTTTTTTGCGAAGTGCCTACCTGTAGATTTTGGCCTCGTGCTCAGCCGGCACCTAGGGAAACCTACCAAACCTGTGCATTTCTGAAAACTAGAGACCTAGGGGAATCCAAGATGGGGTGACTTGTGGGGCTCGGACCAGGTTCTGTTACCCAGAATCCTTTGCAAACCTCAAAATTTGGCTAACAAAACACATGTTCCTCACATTTCTGTGGCAGAAAGTTCTGGAATCTGAGAAGAGCCACAAATTTCCTTCCACCCAGCGTTCCCGCAAGTCTCCCGATAAAAATGATACCTCACTTGTGTGGGTAGGCCTAGCGCCCGTGACAGGAAACGCCCCAAAGCGCAACGTGGACACATCCAATTTTTTTAAAGAAAACAGAGGTGTTTTTTGCGAAGTGCCTACCTGTAGATTTTGGCCTCTAGCTCAGCCGGCACCTAGGGAAACCTACCAAACCTGTGCATTTCTGAAAACTAGAGACCTAGGGGAATCCAAGATGGGGTGACTTGTGGGGCTCGGACCAGGTTCTGTTACCCAGAATCCTTTGCAAACCTCAAAATTTGGCTAAAAAAACACATGTTCCTCACATTTCTGTGGCAGAAAGTTCTGGAATCTGAGAGGAGCCACAAATTTCCTTCCACCCAGCGTTCCCCCAAGTCTCCCGATAAAAATGATACCTCACTTGTGTGGGTAGGCCTAGCGCCCGCGACAGGAAACGCCCCAAAGCGCAACATGGACACATCCAATTCTTTTAAAGAAAACAGAGGTGTTTTTTGCGAAGTGCCTACCTGTAGATTTTGGCCTCTAGCTCAGCCGGCACATAGGGAAACCTACCAAACCTGTGCATTTCTGAAAACTAGAGACCTAGGGGAATCCAAGATGGTGTGACTTGTGGGGCTCGGACCAGGTTCTGTTACCCAGAATCCTTTGCAAACCTCAAAATTTCGCTAAAAAAAACACATGTTCCTCACATTTCTGTGGCAGAAAGTTCTGGAATCTGAGAGGAGCCACAAATTTCCTTCCACCCAGCGTTCCCCAAAGTCTCCCGATAAAAATGATACCTCACTTGTGTGGGTAGGCCTAGCGCCCACGACAGGAAACGCCCCAAAGCGCAACGTGGACACATCCAATTTTTTTTAAAAAAACAGAGGTGTTTTTTGCGAAGTGTCTACCTGTAGATTTTGGCCTCTAGCTCAGCCGGCACCTAGGGAAACCTACCAAACCTGTGCATTTCTGAAAATTAGAGACCTAGGGGAATCCAAGATGGGGTGACTTGTGGGGCTCGGACCAGGTTCTGTTACCCAGAATCCTTTGCAAACCTCAAAATTTGGCTAAAAAAACACATGTTCCTCACATTTCTGTGGCAGAAAGTTCTGGAATCTGAGAGGAGTCACAAATTTCCTTCCACCCAGCGTTCCCCCAAGTCTCCCGATAAAAATGATACCTCACTTGTGTGGGTAGGCCTAGCGCCCGCGACAGGAAACGCCCCAAAGCGCAACATGGACATATCCAATTTTTTTAAAGAAAACAGAGGTGTTTCTTGCGAAGTGCCTACCTGTAGATTTTGGCCTCTAGCTCAGCCGGCACCTAGGGAAACCTACCAAACCTGTGCATTTCTGAAAACTAGAGACCTAGGGGCATCCAAGATGGGGTGACTTGTGGGGCTGGGACCAGGTTCTGTTACCCAGAATCCTTTGCAAACCTCAAAATGTGGCTAAAAAAACACATATTCCTCACATTTCTGTGGCAGAAAGTTCTGGAATCTGAGAGGAGCCACAAATTTCCTTCCACCCAGCGTTCCCCCAAGTCTCCTGATAAAAATGATACCTCACTTGTGTGGGTAGGCCTAGCGCCCGCGACAGGAAACGCCACAAAGCGCAACGTGGACACATCCAATTTTTTGAAAGAAAACAGAGGTGTTTTTTGCGAAGTGCCTACCTGTAGATTTTGGCCTCGTGCTCAGCCGGCACCTAGGGAAACCTACCAAACCTGTGCATTTCTGAAAACTAGAGACCTAGGGGAATCCAAGATGGGGTGACTTGTGGGGCTCGGACCAGGTTCTGTTACCCAGAATCCTTTGCAAACCTCAAAATTTGGCTAACAAAACACATGTTCCTCACATTTCTGTGGCAGAAAGTTCTGGAATCTGAGAAGAGCCACAAATTTCCTTCCACCCAGCGTTCCCGCAAGTCTCCCGATAAAAATGATACCTCACTTGTGTGGGTAGGCCTAGCGCCCGTGACAGGAAACGCCCCAAAGCGCAACGTGGACACATCCAATTTTTTTAAAGAAAACAGAGGTGTTTTTTGCGAAGTGCCTACCTGTAGATTTTGGCCTCTAGCTCAGCCGGCACCTAGGGAAACCTACCAAACCTGTGCATTTCTGAAAACTAGAGACCTAGGGGAATCCAAGATGGGGTGACTTGTGGGGCTCGGACCAGGTTCTGTTACCCAGAATCCTTTGCAAACCTCAAAATTTGGCTAAAAAAACACATGTTCCTCACATTTCTGTGGCAGAAAGTTCTGGAATCTGAGAGGAGCCACAAATTTCCTTCCACCCAGCGTTCCCCCAAGTCTCCCGATAAAAATGATACCTCACTTGTGTGGGTAGGCCTAGCGCCCGCGACAGGAAACGCCCCAAAGCGCAACATGGACACATCCAATTCTTTTAAAGAAAACAGAGGTGTTTTTTGCGAAGTGCCTACCTGTAGATTTTGGCCTCTAGCTCAGCCGGCACCTAGGGAAACCTACCAAACCTGTGCATTTCTGAAAATTAGAGACCTAGGGGAATCCAAGATGGGGTGACTTGTGGGGCTCGGACCAGGTTCTGTTACCCAGAATCCTTTGCAAACCTCAAAATTTGGCTAAAAAAACACATGTTCCTCACATTTCTGTGGCAGAAAGTTCTGGAATCTGAGAGGAGTCACAAATTTCCTTCCACCCAGCGTTCCCCCAAGTCTCCCGATAAAAATGATACCTCACTTGTGTGGGTAGGCCTAGCGCCCGCGACAGGAAACGCCCCAAAGCGCAACGTGGACACATCCAATTTTTTGAAAGAAAACAGAGGTGTTTTTTGCGAAGTGCCTACCTGTAGATTTTGGCCTCTAGCTCAGCCGGCACCTAGGGAAACCTACCAAACCTGTGCATTTCTGAAAACTAGAGACCTAGGGGAATCCAAGATGGGGTGACTTGTGGGGCTGGGACCAGGTTCTGTTACCCAGAATCCTTTGCAAACCTCAAAATTTGGCTAAAAAAACACATGTTCCTCACATTTCTGTGGCAGAAAGTTCTGGAATCTGAGAGGAGCCACAAATTTCCTTCCACCCAGCGTTCCCGCAAGTCTCCCGATAAAAATGATACCTCACTTGTGTGGGTAGGCCTAGCGCCCGCGACAGGTAACGCCCCAAAGCGCGCGTGGACACATCCAATTTTTTGAAAGAAAACAGAGGTGTTTTTTGCGAAGTGCCTACCTGTAGATTTTGGCCTCTAGCTCAGCCGGCACCTAGGGAAACCTAACAAACCTGTGCATTTCTGAAAACTAGAGACCTAGGGGAATCCAAGATGGGGTGACTTGTGGGGCTGGGACCAGGTTCTGTTACCCAGAATCCTTTGCAAACCTCAAAATTTGGCTAAAAAAACACATGTTCCTCACATTTCTGTGGCAGAAAGTTCTGGAATCTGAGAGGAGCCACAAATTTCCTTCCACCCAGCGTTCCCGCAAGTCTCCCGATAAAAATGATACCTCACTTGTGTGAGTAGGCCTAGCGCCCGCGACAGGAAACGCCCCAAAGCGCAACGTGGACACATCCAATTCTTTTAAAGAAAATAGAGGTGCTTTTTGCGAAGTGCCTACCTGTAGATTTTGGCCTCTAGCTCAGCCGGCACCTAGGGAAACCTACCAAACCTGTGCATTTCTGAAAACTAAAGACCTAGGGGAATCCAAGATAGGGTGGCTTGTGGGGCTCGGACCAGGTTCTGTTACCCAGAATCCTTTGCAAACCTCAAAATTTGGCTAAACAAACATATGTTCCTCACATTTCTGTGGCAGAAAGTTCTGGAATCTGAGAGGAGCCACAAATTTCCTTCCACCCAGCGTTCCCCCAAGTCTCCCGATAAAAATGATACCTCACTTGTGTGGGTAGGCCTAGCGCCTGCGACAGGAAACGCCCCAATGCGCAACGTGGACACATCCAATTTTTTTAAACAAAATAGAGGTGATTTTTGCGAAGTGCCTACCTGTAGATTTTGGCCTCTAGATCAGCCGACACCTAGGGAAACCTACCAAACCTGTGCATTTCTAAAAACTAGAGACCTAGGGGAATCCAAGATGGGGTGACTTGTGGAGCTCGGACCAGGTTCTGTTACCCAGAATCCTTTCCAAACCTCAAAATTTGGCTAAAAAAATACATGTTCCTCACATTTCTGTGGCAGAAAGTTCTGGAATCTGAGAGGAGCCACAAATTTCCTTCCACCCAGCGTTCCCCCAAGTCTCCCGATAAAAATGATACCTCACTTGTGTGGGTAGGCCTAGCGCCCGCGACAGGAATCGCCCCAAAGCGCAACGTGGACACATCCAATTCTTTTAAAGAAAATAGAGGTGCTTTTTGCGAAGTGCCTACCTGTAGATTTTGGCCTCTAGCTCAGCCGGCACCTAGGGAAACCTACCAAACCTGTGCATTTCTGAAAACTAAAGACCTAGGGGAATCCAAGATAGGGTGACTTGTGGGGCTCGGACCAGGTTCTGTTACCCAGAATCCTTTGCAAACCTCAAAATTTGGTTAAACAAACACATGTTCCTCACATTTCTGTGGCAGAAAGTTCTGGAATCTGAGAGGAGCCACAAATTTCCTTCCACCCAGCGTTCCCCCAAGTCTCCCGATAAAAATGATACCTCACTTGTGTGGGTAGGCCTAGCGCCTGCGACAGGAAACGCCCCAAAGCGCAACGTGGACACATCCAATTTTTTAAAACAAAATAGAGGTGATTTTTGCGAAGTGCCTACCTGTATATTTTGGCCTCTAGCTCAGCCGACACCTAGGGAAACCTACCAAACCTGTGCATTTCTAAAAACTAGAGACCTAGGGGAATCCAAGATGGGGTGACTTGTGGGGCTCGGACCAGGTTCTGTTACCCAGAATCCTTTCCAAACCTCAAAATTTGGCTAAAAAAACACATGTTCCTCACATTTCTGTGGCAGAAAGTTCTGGAATCTGAGAGGAGCCACAAATTTCCTTCCACCCAGCGTTCCCCCAAGTCTCCCGATAAAAATGATACCTCACTTGTGTGGGTAGGCCTAGCGCCCGCGACAGGAAACGCCCCAAAGCGCAACATGGACATATCCAATTTTTTTAAAGAAAACAGAGGTGTTTCTTGCGAAGTGCCTACCTGTAGATTTTGGCCTCTAGCTCAGCCGGCACCTAGGGAAACCTACCAAACCTGTGCATTTCTGAAAACTAGAGACCTAGGGGCATCCAAGATGGGGTGACTTGTGGGGCTGGGACCAGGTTCTGTTACCCAGAATCCTTTGCAAACCTCAAAATGTGGCTAAAAAAACACATATTCCTCACATTTCTGTGGCAGAAAGTTCTGGAATCTGAGAGGAGCCACAAATTTCCTTCCACCCAGCGTTCCCCCAAGTCTCCTGATAAAAATGATACCTCACTTGTGTGGGTAGGCCTAGCGCCCGCGACAGGAAACGCCACAAAGCGCAACGTGGACACATCCAATTTTTTGAAAGAAAACAGAGGTGTTTTTTGCGAAGTGCCTACCTGTAGATTTTGGCCTCGTGCTCAGCCGGCACCTAGGGAAACCTACCAAACCTGTGCATTTCTGAAAACTAGAGACCTAGGGGAATCCAAGATGGGGTGACTTGTGGGGCTCGGACCAGGTTCTGTTACCCAGAATCCTTTGCAAACCTCAAAATTTGGCTAACAAAACACATGTTCCTCACATTTCTGTGGCAGAAAGTTCTGGATTCTGAGAAGAGCCACAAATTTCCTTCCACCCAGCGTTCCCCCAAGTCTCCCGATAAAAATGATACCTCACTTGTGTGGGTAGGCCTAGCGCCCGTGACAGGAAACGCCCCAAAGCGCAACGTGGACACATCCAATTTTTTTAAAGAAAACAGAGGTGTTTTTTGCGAAGTGCCTACCTGTAGATTTTGGCCTCTAGCTCAGCCGGCACCTAGGGAAACCTACCAAACCTGTGCATTTCTGAAAACTAGAGACCTAGGGGAATCCAAGATGAGGTGACTTGTGGGGCTCGGACCAGGTTCTGTTACCCAGAATCCTTTGCAAACCTCAAAATTTGGCTAAAAAAACACATGTTCCTCACATTTCTGTGGCAGAAAGTTCTGGAATCTGAGAGGAGCCACAAATTTCCTTCCACCCAGCGTTCCCCCAAGTCTCCCGATAAAAATGATACCTCACTTGTGTGGGTAGGCCTAGCGCCCGCGACAGGAAACGCCCCAAAGCGCAACATGGACACATCCAATTCTTTTAAAGAAAACAGAGGTGTTTTTTGCGAAGTGCCTACCTGTAGATTTTGGCCTCTAGCTCAGCCGGCACATAGGGAAACCTACCAAACCTGTGCATTTCTGAAAACTAGAGACCTAGGGGAATCCAAGATGGTGTGACTTGTGGGGCTCGGACCAGGTTCTGTTACCCAGAATCCTTTGCAAACCTCAAAATTTCGCTAAAAAAAACACATGTTCCTCACATTTCTGTGGCAGAAAGTTCTGGAATCTGAGAGGAGCCACAAATTTCCTTCCACCCAGCGTTCCCCAAAGTCTCCCGATAAAAATGATACCTCACTTGTGTGGGTAGGCCTAGCGCCCACGACAGGAAACGCCCCAAAGCGCAACGTGGACACATCCAATTTTTTTTAAAAAAACAGAGGTGTTTTTTGCGAAGTGTCTACCTGTAGATTTTGGCCTCTAGCTCAGCCGGCACCTAGGAAAACCTACCAAACCTGTGCATTTCTGAAAATTAGAGACCTAGGGGAATCCAAGATGGGGTGACTTGTGGGGCTCGGACCAGGTTCTGTTACCCAGAATCCTTTGCAAACCTCAAAATTTGGCTAAAAAAACACATGTTCCTCACATTTCTGTGGCAGAAAGTTCTGGAATCTGAGAGGAGGCACAAATTTCCTTCCACCCAGCGTTCCCCCAAGTCTCCCGATAAAAATGATACCTCACTTGTGTGGGTAGGCCTAGCGCCCGCGACAGGAAACGCCCCAAAGCGCAACGTGGAGACATCCAATTTTTTGAAAGAAAACAGAGGTGTTTTTTGCGAAGTGCCTACCTGTAGATTTTGGCCTCTAGCTCAGCCGGCACCTAGGGAAACCTACCAAACCTGTGCATTTCTGAAAATTAGAGACCTAGGGGAATCCAAGATGGGGTGACTTGTGGGGCTCGGACCAGGTTCTGTTACCCAGAATCCTTTGCAAACCTCAAAATTTGGCTAAAAAAACACATGTTCCTCACATTTCTGTGGCAGAAAGTTCTGGAATCTGAGAGGAGGCACAAATTTCCTTCCACCCAGCGTTCCCCCAAGTCTCCCGATAAAAATGATACCTCACTTGTGTGGGTAGGCCTAGCGCCCGCGACAGGAAACGCCCCAAAGCGCAACGTGGACACATCCAATTTTTTGAAAGAAAACAGAGGTGTTTTTTGCGAAGTGCCTACCTGTAGATTTTGGCCTCTAGCTCAGCCGGCACCTAGGGAAACCTACCAAACCTGTGCATTTCTGAAAACTAGAGACCTAGGGGAATCCAAGATGGGGTGACTTGTGGGGCTGGGACCAGGTTCTGTTACCCAGAATCCTTTGCAAACCTCAAAATTTGGCTAAAAAAACACATGTTCCTCACATTTCTGTGGCAGAAAGTTCTGGAATCTGAGAGGAGCCACAAATTTCCTTCCACCCAGCGTTCCCGCAAGTCTCCCGATAAAAATGATACCTCACTTGTGTGAGTAGGCCTAGCGCCCGCGACAGGAAACGCCCCAAAGCGCAACGTGGACACATCCAATTCTTTTAAAGAAAATAGAGGTGCTTTTTGCGAAGTGCCTACCTGTAGATTTTGGCCTCTAGGTCAGCCGGCACCTAGGGAAACCTACCAAACCTGTGCATTTCTGAAAACTAAAGACCTAGGGGAATCCAAGATAGGGTGGCTTGTGGGGCTCGGACCAGGTTCTGTTACCCAGAATCCTTTGCAAACCTCAAAATTTGGCTAAACAAACATATGTTCCTCACATTTCTGTGGCAGAAAGTTCTGGAATCTGAGAGGAGCCACAAATTTCCTTCCACCCAGCGTTCCCCCAAGTCTCCCGATAAAAATGATACCTCACTTGTGTGGGTAGGCCTAGCGCCTGCGACAGGAAACGCCCCAAAGCGCAACGTGGACACATCCAATTTTTTTAAACAAAATAGAGGTGATTTTTGCGAAGTGCCTACCTGTAGATTTTGGCCTCTAGCTCAGCCGACACCTAGGGAAACCTACCAAACCTGTGCATTTCTAAAAACTAGAGACCTAGGGGAATCCAAGATGGGGTGACTTGTGGAGCTCGGACCAGGTTCTGTTACCCAGAATCCTTTCCAAACCTCAAAATTTGGCTAAAAAAATACATGTTCCTCACATTTCTGTGGCAGAAAGTTCTGGAATCTGAGAGGAGCCACAAATTTCCTTCCACCCAGCGTTCCCCCAAGTCTCCCGATAAAAATGATACCTCACTTGTGTGGGTAGGCCTAGCGCCCGCGACAGGAAACGCCCCAAAGCGCAACATGGACATATCCAATTTTTTTAAAGAAAACAGAGGTGTTTTTTGCGAAGTGCCTACCTGTAGATTTTGGCCTCTAGCTCAGCCGGCACATAGGGAAACCTACCAAACCTGTGCATTTCTGAAAACTAGAGACCTAGGGGAATCCAAGATGGTGTGACTTGTGGGGCTCGGACCAGGTTCTGTTACCCAGAATCCTTTGCAAACCTCAAAATTTCGCTAAAAAAAACACATGTTCCTCACATTTCTGTGGCAGAAAGTTCTGGAATCTGAGAGGAGCCACAAATTTCCTTCCACCCAGCGTTCCCCAAAGTCTCCCGATAAAAATGATACCTCACTTGTGTGGGTAGGCCTAGCGCCCACGACAGGAAACGCCCCAAAGCGCAACGTGGACACATCCAATTTTTTTTTAAAAACCAGAGGTGTTTTTTGCGAAGTGTCTACCTGTAGATTTTGGCCTCTAGCTCAGCCGGGCCCTAGGGAAACCTACCAAACCTGTGCATTTCTGAAAATTAGAGACCTAGGGGAATCCAAGATGGGGTGACTTGTGGGGCTCGGACCAGGTTCTGTTACCCAGAATCCTTTGCAAACCTCAAAATTTGGCTAAAAAAACACATGTTCCTCACATTTCTGTGGCAGAAAGTTCTGGAATCTGAGAGGAGCCACAAATTTCCTTCCACCCAGCGTTCCCCCAAGTCTCCCGATAAAAATGATACCTCACTTGTGTGGGTAGGCCTAGCGCCCGTGACAGGAAACGCCCCAAAGCGCAACGTGGACACATCCAATTTTTTGAAAGAAAACAGAGGTGTTTTTTGCGAAGTGCCTACCTGTAGATTTTGGCCTCTAGCTCAGCCGGCACCTAGGGAAACCTACCAAACCTGTGCATTTCTGAAAATTAGAGACCTAGGGGAATCCATGATGGGGTGACTTGTGGGGCTCGGACCAGGTTCTGTTACCCAGAATCCTTTGCAAACCTCAAAATTTGGCTAAAAAAACACATGTTCCTCACATTTCTGTGGCAGAAAGTTCTGGAATCTGAGAGGAGCCACAAATTTCCTTCCACCCAGCGTTCCCGCAAGTCTCCCGATAAAAATGATACCTCACTTGTGTGGGTAGGCCTAGCGCCCGCGACAGGAAACGCCCCAAAGCGCAACTTGGACACATCCAATTTTTTTAAAGAAAATAGAGGTGCTTTTTGCGAAGTGCCTACCTGTAGATTTTGGCCTCTAGGTCAGCCGGCACCTAGGGAAACCTACCAAACCTGTGCATTTCTGAGAATTAGAGACCTAGGGGAATCCAAGATGGGGTGACTTGTGGGGCTCGGACCAGGTTCTGTTACCCAGAATCCTTTGCAAACCTCAAAATTTGGCTAAAAAAATACATATTCCTCACATTTCTGTGGCAGAAAGTTCTGGAATCTGAGAGGAGCCACAAATTTCCTTCCACCCAGCGTTCCCCCAAGTCTCCCGATAAAAATGATACCTCACTTGTGTGGGTAGGCCTAGCGCCCGCGACAGGAAACGCCCCAAAGCGCAACGTGGACACATCCAATTTTTTGAAAGAAAACAGAGGGTTTTTTTGCGAAGTGCCTACCTGTAGATTTTGGCCTCTAGCTCCGCCGGCACCTAGGGAAACCTACCAAACCTGTGCATTTCTGAAAACTAGAGACCTAGGGGAATCCAAGATGGGGTGACTTGTGGGGCTGGGACCAGGTTCTGTTACCCAGAATCCTTTGCAAACCTCTAAATTTGGCTAAAAAAACACATGTTCCTCACATTTCTGTGGCAGAAAGTTCTGGAATCTGAGAGGAGCCACAAATTTCCTTCCACCCAGCGTTCCCGCAAGTCTCCCGATAAAAATGATACCTCACTTGTGTGGGTAGGCCTAGCGCCCGCGACAGGAAACGCCCCAAAGCGCAACATGGACATATTCAATTTTTTTAAAGAAAACAGAGGTGTTTTTTGCGAAGTGCCTACCTGTAGATTTTGGCCTCTAGCTCAGCCGGCACATAGGGAAACCTACCAAACCTGTGCATTTCTGAAAACTAGAGACCTAGGGGAATCCAAGATGGTGTGACTTGTGGGGCTCGGACCAGGTTCTGTTACCCAGAATCCTTTGCAAACCTCAAAATTTCGCTAAAAAAAACACATGTTCCTCACATTTCTGTGGCAGAAAGTTCTGGAATCTGAGAGGAGCCACAAATTTCCTTCCACCCAGCGTTCCCCAAAGTCTCCCGATAAAAATGATACCTCACTTGTGTGGGTAGGCCTAGCGCCCACGACAGGAAACGCCCCAAAGCGCAACGTGGACACATCCAATTTTTTTTTAAAAAACAGAGGTGTTTTTTGCGAAGTGTCTACCTGTAGATTTTGGCCTCTAGCTCAGCCGGCACCTAGGGAAACCTACCAAACCTGTGCATTTCTGAAAATTAGAGACCTAGGGGAATCCAAGATGGGGTGACTTGTGGGGCTCGGACCAGGTTCTGTTACCCAGAATCCTTTGCAAACCTCAAAATTTGGCTAAAAAAACACATGTTCCTCACATTTCTGTGGCAGAAAGTTCTGGAATCTGAGAGGAGCCACAAATTTCCTTCCACCCAGCGTTCCCCCAAGTCTCCCGATAAAAATGATACCTCACTTGTGTGGGTAGGCCTAGCGCCCGTGACAGGAAACGCCCCAAAGCGCAACGTGGACACATCCAATTTTTTGAAAGAAAACAGAGGTGTTTTTTGCGAAGTGCCTACCTGTAGATTTTGGCCTCTAGCTCAGCCGGCACCTAGGGAAACCTACCAAACCTGTGCATTTCTGAAAATTAGAGACCTAGGGGAATCCAAGATGGGGTGACTTGTGGGGCTCGGACCAGGTTCTGTTACCCAGAATCCTTTGCAAACCTCAAAATTTGGCTAAAAAAACACATGTTCCTCACATTTCTGTGGCAGAAAGTTCTGGAATCTGAGAGGAGCCACAAATTTCCTTCCACCCAGCGTTCCCGCAAGTCTCCCGATAAAAATGATACCTCACTTGTGTGGGTAGGCCTAGCGCCCGCGACAGGAAACGCCCCAAAGCGCAACTTGGACACATCCAATTTTTTTAAAGAAAATAGAGGTGCTTTTTGCGAAGTGCCTACCTGTAGATTTTGGCCTCTAGGTCAGCCGGCACCTAGGGAAACCTACCAAACCTGTGCATTTCTGAGAATTAGAGACCTAGGGGAATCCAAGATGGGGTGACTTGTGGGGCTCGGACCAGGTTCTGTTACCCAGAATCCTTTGCAAACCTCAAAATGTGGCTAAAAAAATACATATTCCTCACATTTCTGTGGCAGAAAGTTCTGGAATCTGAGAGGAGCCACAAATTTCCTTCCACCCAGCGTTCCCCCAAGTCTCCCGATAAAAATGATACCTCACTTGTGTGGGTAGGCCTAGCGCCCGCGACAGGAAACGCCCCAAAGCGCAACTTGGACACATCCAATTTTTTGAAAGAAAACAGAGGGTTTTTTTGCGAAGTGCCTACCTGTAGATTTTGGCCTCTAGCTCCGCCGGCACCTAGGGAAACCTACCAAACCTGTGCATTTCTGAAAACTAGAGACCTAGGGGAATCCAAGATGGGGTGACTTGTGGGGCTGGGACCAGGTTCTGTTACCCAGAATCCTTTGCAAACCTCTAAATTTGGCTAAAAAAACACATGTTCCTCACATTTCTGTGGCAGAAAGTTCTGGAATCTGAGAGGAGCCACAAATTTCCTTCCACCCAGCGTTCCCCCAAGTCTCCCGATAAAAATGATACCTCACTTGTGTGGGTAGGCCTAGCGCCTGCGACAGGAAACGCCCCAAAGCGCAACGTGGACACATCCAATTTTTTAAAACAAAATAGAGGTGATTTTTGCGAAGTGCCTACCTGTATATTTTGGCCTCTAGCTCAGCCGACACCTAGGGAAACCTACCAAACCTGTGCATTTCTAAAAACTAGAGACCTAGGGGAATCCAAGATGGGGTGACTTGTGGGGCTGGGACCAGGTTCTGTTACCCAGAATCCTTTCCAAACCTCAAAATTTGGCTAAAAAAACACATGTTCCTCACATTTCTGTGGCAGAAAGTTCTGGAATCTGAGAGGAGCCACAAATTTCCTTCCACCCAGCGTTCCCCCAAGTCTCCCGATAAAAATGATACCTCACTTGTGTGGGTAGGCCTAGCGCCCGCAACAGGAAACGCCCCAAAGCGCAACATGGACATATCCAATTTTTTTAAAGAAAACAGAGGTGTTTTTTGCGAAGTGCCTACCTGTAGATTTTGGCCTCTAGCTCAGCCGGCACCTAGGGAAACCTACCAAACCTGTGCATTTCTGAAAACTAGAGACCTAGGGGCATCCAAGATGGTGTGACTTGTGGGGCTGGGACCAGGTTCTGTTACCCAGAATCCTTTGCAAACCTCAAAATTTGGCTAAAAAAACACATGTTCCTCACATTTCTGTGGCAGAAAGTTCTGGAATCTGAGAGGAGCCACAAATTTCCTTCCACCCAGCATTCCCGCAAGTCTCCCGATAAAAATGATACCTCACTTGTGTGGGTAGGCCTAGCGCCCGCGACAGGAAACGCCCCAAAGCGCAACGTGGACACATCCAATTCTTTTAAAGAAAATAGAGGTGCTTTTTGCGAAGTGCCTACCTGTAGATTTTGGCCTCTAGCTCAGCCGGCACCTAGGGAAACCTACCAAACCTGTGCATTTCTGAAAACTAGAGACCTAGGGGCATCCAAGATGGGGTGACTTGTGGGGCTGGGACCAGGTTCTGTTACCCAGAATCCTTTGCAAACCTCAAAATGTGGCTAAAAAAACACATATTCCTCACATTTCTGTGGCAGAAAGTTCTGGAATCTGAGAGGAGCCACAAATTTCCTTCCACCCAGCGTTCCCCCAAGTCTCCTGATAAAAATGATACCTCACTTGTGTGGGTAGGCCTAGCGCCCGCGACAGGAAACGCCACAAAGCGCAACGTGGACACATCCAATTTTTTGAAAGAAAACAGAGGTGTTTTTTGCGAAGTGCCTACCTGTAGATTTTGGCCTCGTGCTCAGCCGGCACCTAGGGAAACCTACCAAACCTGTGCATTTCTGAAAACTAGAGACCTAGGGGAATCCAAGATGGGGTGACTTGTGGGGCTCGGACCAGGTTCTGTTACCCAGAATCCTTTGCAAACCTCAAAATTTGGCTAACAAAACACATGTTCCTCACATTTCTGTGGCAGAAAGTTCTGGAATCTGAGAAGAGCCACAAATTTCCTTCCACCCAGCGTTCCCGCAAGTCTCCCGATAAAAATGATACCTCACTTGTGTGGGTAGGCCTAGCGCCCGTGACAGGAAACGCCCCAAAGCGCAACGTGGACACATCCAATTTTTTTAAAGAAAACAGAGGTGTTTTTTGCGAAGTGCCTACCTGTAGATTTTGGCCTCTAGCTCAGCCGGCACCTAGGGAAACCTACCAAACCTGTGCATTTCTGAAAACTAGAGACCTAGGGGAATCCAAGATGGGGTGACTTGTGGGGCTCGGACCAGGTTCTGTTACCCAGAATCCTTTGCAAACCTCAAAATTTGGCTAAAAAAACACATGTTCCTCACATTTCTGTGGCAGAAAGTTCTGGAATCTGAGAGGAGCCACAAATTTCCTTCCACCCAGCGTTCCCCCAAGTCTCCCGATAAAAATGATACCTCACTTGTGTGGGTAGGCCTAGCGCCCGCGACAGGAAACGCCCCAAAGCGCAACATGGACACATCCAATTCTTTTAAAGAAAACAGAGGTGTTTTTTGCGAAGTGCCTACCTGTAGATTTTGGCCTCTAGCTCAGCCGGCACATAGGGAAACCTACCAAACCTGTGCATTTCTGAAAACTAGAGACCTAGGGGAATCCAAGATGGTGTGACTTGTGGGGCTCGGACCAGGTTCTGTTACCCAGAATCCTTTGCAAACCTCAAAATTTCGCTAAAAAAAACACATGTTCCTCACATTTCTGTGGCAGAAAGTTCTGGAATCTGAGAGGAGCCACAAATTTCCTTCCACCCAGCGTTCCCCAAAGTCTCCCGATAAAAATGATACCTCACTTGTGTGGGTAGGCCTAGCGCCCACGACAGGAAACGCCCCAAAGCGCAACGTGGACACATCCAATTTTTTTAAAAAAAACAGAGGTGTTTTTTGCGAAGTGTCTACCTGTAGATTTTGGCCTCTAGCTCAGCCGGCACCTAGGGAAACCTACCAAACCTGTGCATTTCTGAAAATTAGAGACCTAGGGGAATCCAAGATGGGGTGACTTGTGGGGCTCGGACCAGGTTCTGTTACCCAGAATCCTTTGCAAACCTCAAAATTTGGCTAAAAAAACACATGTTCCTCACATTTCTGTGGCAGAAAGTTCTGGAATCTGAGAGGAGTCACAAATTTCCTTCCACCCAGCGTTCCCCCAAGTCTCCCGATAAAAATGATACCTCACTTGTGTGGGTAGGCCTAGCGCCCGCGACAGGAAACGCCCCAAAGCGCAACGTGGACACATCCAATTTTTTGAAAGAAAACAGAGGTGTTTTTTGCGAAGTGCCTACCTGTAGATTTTGGCCTCTAGCTCAGCCGGCACCTAGGGAAACCTACCAAACCTGTGCATTTCTGAAAACTAGAGACCTAGGGGAATCCAAGATGGGGTGACTTGTGGGGCTGGGACCAGGTTCTGTTACCCAGAATCCTTTGCAAACCTCAAAATTTGGCTAAAAAAACACATGTTCCTCACATTTCTGTGGCAGAAAGTTCTGGAATCTGAGAGGAGCCACAAATTTCCTTCCACCCAGCGTTCCCGCAAGTCTCCCGATAAAAATGATACCTCACTTGTGTGGGTAGGCCTAGCGCCCGCGACAGGTAACGCCCCAAAGCGCGCGTGGACACATCCAATTTTTTGAAAGAAAACAGAGGTGTTTTTTGCGAAGTGCCTACCTGTAGATTTTGGCCTCTAGCTCAGCCGGCACCTAGGGAAACCTAACAAACCTGTGCATTTCTGAAAACTAGAGACCTAGGGGAATCCAAGATGGGGTGACTTGTGGGGCTGGGACCAGGTTCTGTTACCCAGAATCCTTTGCAAACCTCAAAATTTGGCTAAAAAAACACATGTTCCTCACATTTCTGTGGCAGAAAGTTCTGGAATCTGAGAGGAGCCACAAATTTCCTTCCACCCAGCGTTCCCGCAAGTCTCCCGATAAAAATGATACCTCACTTGTGTGAGTAGGCCTAGCGCCCGCGACAGGAAACGCCCCAAAGCGCAACGTGGACACATCCAATTCTTTTAAAGAAAATAGAGGTGCTTTTTGCGAAGTGCCTACCTGTAGATTTTGGCCTCTAGCTCAGCCGGCACCTAGGGAAACCTACCAAACCTGTGCATTTCTGAAAACTAAAGACCTAGGGGAATCCAAGATAGGGTGGCTTGTGGGGCTCGGACCAGGTTCTGTTACCCAGAATCCTTTGCAAACCTCAAAATTTGGCTAAACAAACATATGTTCCTCACATTTCTGTGGCAGAAAGTTCTGGAATCTGAGAGGAGCCACAAATTTCCTTCCACCCAGCGTTCCCCCAAGTCTCCCGATAAAAATGATACCTCACTTGTGTGGGTAGGCCTAGCGCCTGCGACAGGAAACGCCCCAATGCGCAACGTGGACACATCCAATTTTTTTAAACAAAATAGAGGTGATTTTTGCGAAGTGCCTACCTGTAGATTTTGGCCTCTAGCTCAGCCGACACCTAGGGAAACCTACCAAACCTGTGCATTTCTAAAAACTAGAGACCTAGGGGAATCCAAGATGGGGTGACTTGTGGAGCTCGGACCAGGTTCTGTTACCCAGAATCCTTTCCAAACCTCAAAATTTGGCTAAAAAAATACATGTTCCTCACATTTCTGTGGCAGAAAGTTCTGGAATCTGAGAGGAGCCACAAATTTCCTTCCACCCAGCGTTCCCCCAAGTCTCCCGATAAAAATGATACCTCACTTGTGTGGGTAGGCCTAGCGCCCGCGACAGGAATCGCCCCAAAGCGCAACGTGGACACATCCAATTCTTTTAAAGAAAATAGAGGTGCTTTTTGCGAAGTGCCTACCTGTAGATTTTGGCCTCTAGCTCAGCCGGCACCTAGGGAAACCTACCAAACCTGTGCATTTCTGAAAACTAAAGACCTAGGGGAATCCAAGATAGGGTGACTTGTGGGGCTCGGACCAGGTTCTGTTACCCAGAATCCTTTGCAAACCTCAAAATTTGGTTAAACAAACACATGTTCCTCACATTTCTGTGGCAGAAAGTTCTGGAATCTGAGAGGAGCCACAAATTTCCTTCCACCCAGCGTTCCCCCAAGTCTCCCGATAAAAATGATACCTCACTTGTGTGGGTAGGCCTAGCGCCTGCGACAGGAAACGCCCCAAAGCGCAACGTGGACACATCCAATTTTTTAAAACAAAATAGAGGTGATTTTTGCGAAGTGCCTACCTGTATATTTTGGCCTCTAGCTCAGCCGACACCTAGGGAAACCTACCAAACCTGTGCATTTCTAAAAACTAGAGACCTAGGGGAATCCAAGATGGGGTGACTTGTGGGGCTCGGACCAGGTTCTGTTACCCAGAATCCTTTCCAAACCTCAAAATTTGGCTAAAAAAACACATGTTCCTCACATTTCTGTGGCAGAAAGTTCTGGAATCTGAGAGGAGCCACAAATTTCCTTCCACCCAGCGTTCCCCCAAGTCTCCCGATAAAAATGATACCTCACTTGTGTGGGTAGGCCTAGCGCCCGCGACAGGAAACGCCCCAAAGCGCAACATGGACATATCCAATTTTTTTAAAGAAAACAGAGGTGTTTCTTGCGAAGTGCCTACCTGTAGATTTTGGCCTCTAGCTCAGCCGGCACCTAGGGAAACCTACCAAACCTGTGCATTTCTGAAAACTAGAGACCTAGGGGCATCCAAGATGGGGTGACTTGTGGGGCTGGGACCAGGTTCTGTTACCCAGAATCCTTTGCAAACCTCAAAATGTGGCTAAAAAAACACATATTCCTCACATTTCTGTGGCAGAAAGTTCTGGAATCTGAGAGGAGCCACAAATTTCCTTCCACCCAGCGTTCCCCCAAGTCTCCTGATAAAAATGATACCTCACTTGTGTGGGTAGGCCTAGCGCCCGCGACAGGAAACGCCACAAAGCGCAACGTGGACACATCCAATTTTTTGAAAGAAAACAGAGGTGTTTTTTGCGAAGTGCCTACCTGTAGATTTTGGCCTCGTGCTCAGCCGGCACCTAGGGAAACCTACCAAACCTGTGCATTTCTGAAAACTAGAGACCTAGGGGAATCCAAGATGGGGTGACTTGTGGGGCTCGGACCAGGTTCTGTTACCCAGAATCCTTTGCAAACCTCAAAATTTGGCTAACAAAACACATGTTCCTCACATTTCTGTGGCAGAAAGTTCTGGATTCTGAGAAGAGCCACAAATTTCCTTCCACCCAGCGTTCCCCCAAGTCTCCCGATAAAAATGATACCTCACTTGTGTGGGTAGGCCTAGCGCCCGTGACAGGAAACGCCCCAAAGCGCAACGTGGACACATCCAATTTTTTTAAAGAAAACAGAGGTGTTTTTTGCGAAGTGCCTACCTGTAGATTTTGGCCTCTAGCTCAGCCGGCACCTAGGGAAACCTACCAAACCTGTGCATTTCTGAAAACTAGAGACCTAGGGGAATCCAAGATGAGGTGACTTGTGGGGCTCGGACCAGGTTCTGTTACCCAGAATCCTTTGCAAACCTCAAAATTTGGCTAAAAAAACACATGTTCCTCACATTTCTGTGGCAGAAAGTTCTGGAATCTGAGAGGAGCCACAAATTTCCTTCCACCCAGCGTTCCCCCAAGTCTCCCGATAAAAATGATACCTCACTTGTGTGGGTAGGCCTAGCGCCCGCGACAGGAAACGCCCCAAAGCGCAACATGGACACATCCAATTCTTTTAAAGAAAACAGAGGTGTTTTTTGCGAAGTGCCTACCTGTAGATTTTGGCCTCTAGCTCAGCCGGCACATAGGGAAACCTACCAAACCTGTGCATTTCTGAAAACTAGAGACCTAGGGGAATCCAAGATGGTGTGACTTGTGGGGCTCGGACCAGGTTCTGTTACCCAGAATCCTTTGCAAACCTCAAAATTTCGCTAAAAAAAACACATGTTCCTCACATTTCTGTGGCAGAAAGTTCTGGAATCTGAGAGGAGCCACAAATTTCCTTCCACCCAGCGTTCCCCAAAGTCTCCCGATAAAAATGATACCTCACTTGTGTGGGTAGGCCTAGCGCCCACGACAGGAAACGCCCCAAAGCGCAACGTGGACACATCCAATTTTTTTTAAAAAAACAGAGGTGTTTTTTGCGAAGTGTCTACCTGTAGATTTTGGCCTCTAGCTCAGCCGGCACCTAGGGAAACCTACCAAACCTGTGCATTTCTGAAAATTAGAGACCTAGGGGAATCCAAGATGGGGTGACTTGTGGGGCTCGGACCAGGTTCTGTTACCCAGAATCCTTTGCAAACCTCAAAATTTGGCTAAAAAAACACATGTTCCTCACATTTCTGTGGCAGAAAGTTCTGGAATCTGAGAGGAGGCACAAATTTCCTTCCACCCAGCGTTCCCCCAAGTCTCCCGATAAAAATGATACCTCACTTGTGTGGGTAGGCCTAGCGCCCGCGACAGGAAACGCCCCAAAGCGCAACGTGGACACATCCAATTTTTTGAAAGAAAACAGAGGTGTTTTTTGCGAAGTGCCTACCTGTAGATTTTGGCCTCTAGCTCAGCCGGCACCTAGGGAAACCTACCAAACCTGTGCATTTCTGAAAATTAGAGACCTAGGGGAATCCAAGATGGGGTGACTTGTGGGGCTCGGACCAGGTTCTGTTACCCAGAATCCTTTGCAAACCTCAAAATTTGGCTAAAAAAACACATGTTCCTCACATTTCTGTGGCAGAAAGTTCTGGAATCTGAGAGGAGGCACAAATTTCCTTCCACCCAGCGTTCCCCCAAGTCTCCCGATAAAAATGATACCTCACTTGTGTGGGTAGGCCTAGCGCCCGCGACAGGAAACGCCCCAAAGCGCAACGTGGACACATCCAATTTTTTGAAAGAAAACAGAGGTGTTTTTTGCGAAGTGCCTACCTGTAGATTTTGGCCTCTAGCTCAGCCGGCACCTAGGGAAACCTACCAAACCTGTGCATTTCTGAAAACTAGAGACCTAGGGGAATCCAAGATGGGGTGACTTGTGGGGCTGGGACCAGGTTCTGTTACCCAGAATCCTTTGCAAACCTCAAAATTTGGCTAAAAAAACACATGTTCCTCACATTTCTGTGGCAGAAAGTTCTGGAATCTGAGAGGAGCCACAAATTTCCTTCCACCCAGCGTTCCCGCAAGTCTCCCGATAAAAATGATACCTCACTTGTGTGAGTAGGCCTAGCGCCCGCGACAGGAAACGCCCCAAAGCGCAACGTGGACACATCCAATTCTTTTAAAGAAAATAGAGGTGCTTTTTGCGAAGTGCCTACCTGTAGATTTTGGCCTCTAGGTCAGCCGGCACCTAGGGAAACCTACCAAACCTGTGCATTTCTGAAAACTAAAGACCTAGGGGAATCCAAGATAGGGTGGCTTGTGGGGCTCGGACCAGGTTCTGTTACCCAGAATCCTTTGCAAACCTCAAAATTTGGCTAAACAAACATATGTTCCTCACATTTCTGTGGCAGAAAGTTCTGGAATCTGAGAGGAGCCACAAATTTCCTTCCACCCAGCGTTCCCCCAAGTCTCCCGATAAAAATGATACCTCACTTGTGTGGGTAGGCCTAGCGCCTGCGACAGGAAACGCCCCAAAGCGCAACGTGGACACATCCAATTTTTTTAAACAAAATAGAGGTGATTTTTGCGAAGTGCCTACCTGTAGATTTTGGCCTCTAGCTCAGCCGACACCTAGGGAAACCTACCAAACCTGTGCATTTCTAAAAACTAGAGACCTAGGGGAATCCAAGATGGGGTGACTTGTGGAGCTCGGACCAGGTTCTGTTACCCAGAATCCTTTCCAAACCTCAAAATTTGGCTAAAAAAATACATGTTCCTCACATTTCTGTGGCAGAAAGTTCTGGAATCTGAGAGGAGCCACAAATTTCCTTCCACCCAGCGTTCCCCCAAGTCTCCCGATAAAAATGATACCTCACTTGTGTGGGTAGGCCTAGCGCCCGCGACAGGAAACGCCCCAAAGCGCAACATGGACATATCCAATTTTTTTAAAGAAAACAGAGGTGTTTTTTGCGAAGTGCCTACCTGTAGATTTTGGCCTCTAGCTCAGCCGGCACATAGGGAAACCTACCAAACCTGTGCATTTCTGAAAACTAGAGACCTAGGGGAATCCAAGATGGTGTGACTTGTGGGGCTCGGACCAGGTTCTGTTACCCAGAATCCTTTGCAAACCTCAAAATTTCGCTAAAAAAAACACATGTTCCTCACATTTCTGTGGCAGAAAGTTCTGGAATCTGAGAGGAGCCACAAATTTCCTTCCACCCAGCGTTCCCCAAAGTCTCCCGATAAAAATGATACCTCACTTGTGTGGGTAGGCCTAGCGCCCACGACAGGAAACGCCCCAAAGCGCAACGTGGACACATCCAATTTTTTTTTAAAAACCAGAGGTGTTTTTTGCGAAGTGTCTACCTGTAGATTTTGGCCTCTAGCTCAGCCGGGCCCTAGGGAAACCTACCAAACCTGTGCATTTCTGAAAATTAGAGACCTAGGGGAATCCAAGATGGGGTGACTTGTGGGGCTCGGACCAGGTTCTGTTACCCAGAATCCTTTGCAAACCTCAAAATTTGGCTAAAAAAACACATGTTCCTCACATTTCTGTGGCAGAAAGTTCTGGAATCTGAGAGGAGCCACAAATTTCCTTCCACCCAGCGTTCCCCCAAGTCTCCCGATAAAAATGATACCTCACTTGTGTGGGTAGGCCTAGCGCCCGTGACAGGAAACGCCCCAAAGCGCAACGTGGACACATCCAATTTTTTGAAAGAAAACAGAGGTGTTTTTTGCGAAGTGCCTACCTGTAGATTTTGGCCTCTAGCTCAGCCGGCACCTAGGGAAACCTACCAAACCTGTGCATTTCTGAAAATTAGAGACCTAGGGGAATCCAAGATGGGGTGACTTGTGGGGCTCGGACCAGGTTCTGTTACCCAGAATCCTTTGCAAACCTCAAAATTTGGCTAAAAAAACACATGTTCCTCACATTTCTGTGGCAGAAAGTTCTGGAATCTGAGAGGAGCCACAAATTTCCTTCCACCCAGCGTTCCCGCAAGTCTCCCGATAAAAATGATACCTCACTTGTGTGGGTAGGCCTAGCGCCCGCGACAGGAAACGCCCCAAAGCGCAACTTGGACACATCCAATTTTTTTAAAGAAAATAGAGGTGCTTTTTGCGAAGTGCCTACCTGTAGATTTTGGCCTCTAGGTCAGCCGGCACCTAGGGAAACCTACCAAACCTGTGCATTTCTGAGAATTAGAGACCTAGGGGAATCCAAGATGGGGTGACTTGTGGGGCTCGGACCAGGTTCTGTTACCCAGAATCCTTTGCAAACCTCAAAATTTGGCTAAAAAAATACATATTCCTCACATTTCTGTGGCAGAAAGTTCTGGAATCTGAGAGGAGCCACAAATTTCCTTCCACCCAGCGTTCCCCCAAGTCTCCCGATAAAAATGATACCTCACTTGTGTGGGTAGGCCTAGCGCCCGCGACAGGAAACGCCCCAAAGCGCAACGTGGACACATCCAATTTTTTGAAAGAAAACAGAGGGTTTTTTTGCGAAGTGCCTACCTGTAGATTTTGGCCTCTAGCTCCGCCGGCACCTAGGGAAACCTACCAAACCTGTGCATTTCTGAAAACTAGAGACCTAGGGGAATCCAAGATGGGGTGACTTGTGGGGCTGGGACCAGGTTCTGTTACCCAGAATCCTTTGCAAACCTCTAAATTTGGCTAAAAAAACACATGTTCCTCACATTTCTGTGGCAGAAAGTTCTGGAATCTGAGAGGAGCCACAAATTTCCTTCCACCCAGCGTTCCCGCAAGTCTCCCGATAAAAATGATACCTCACTTGTGTGGGTAGGCCTAGCGCCCGCGACAGGAAACGCCCCAAAGCGCAACATGGACATATCCAATTTTTTTAAAGAAAACAGAGGTGTTTTTTGCGAAGTGCCTACCTGTAGATTTTGGCCTCTAGCTCAGCCGGCACATAGGGAAACCTACCAAACCTGTGCATTTCTGAAAACTAGAGACCTAGGGGAATCCAAGATGGTGTGACTTGTGGGGCTCGGACCAGGTTCTGTTACCCAGAATCCTTTGCAAACCTCAAAATTTCGCTAAAAAAAATACATGTTCCTCACATTTCTGTGGCAGAAAGTTCTGGAATCTGAGAGGAGCCACAAATTTCCTTCCACCCAGCGTTCCCCAAAGTCTCCCGATAAAAATGATACCTCACTTGTGTGGGTAGGCCTAGCGCCCACGACAGGAAACGCCCCAAAGCGCAACGTGGACACATCCAATTTTTTTTTTAAAAACAGAGGTGTTTTTTGCGAAGTGTCTACCTGTAGATTTTGGCCTCTAGCTCAGCCGGCACCTAGGGAAACCTACCAAACCTGTGCATTTCTGAAAATTAGAGACCTAGGGGAATCCAAGATGGGGTGACTTGTGGGGCTCGGACCAGGTTCTGTTACCCAGAATCCTTTGCAAACCTCAAAATTTGGCTAAAAAAACACATGTTCCTCACATTTCTGTGGCAGAAAGTTCTGGAATCTGAGAGGAGCCACAAATTTCCTTCCACCCAGCGTTCCCCCAAGTCTCCCGATAAAAATGATACCTCACTTGTGTGGGTAGGCCTAGCGCCCGTGACAGGAAACGCCCCAAAGCGCAACGTGGACACATCCAATTTTTTGAAAGAAAACAGAGGTGTTTTTTGCGAAGTGCCTACCTGTAGATTTTGGCCTCTAGCTCAGCCGGCACCTAGGGAAACCTACCAAACCTGTGCATTTCTGAAAATTAGAGACCTAGGGGAATCCAAGATGGGGTGACTTGTGGGGCTCGGACCAGGTTCTGTTACCCAGAATCCTTTGCAAACCTCAAAATTTGGCTAAAAAAACACATGTTCCTCACATTTCTGTGGCAGAAAGTTCTGGAATCTGAGAGGAGCCACAAATTTCCTTCCACCCAGCGTTCCCGCAAGTCTCCCGATAAAAATGATACCTCACTTGTGTGGGTAGGCCTAGCGCCCGCGACAGGAAACGCCCCAAAGCGCAACTTGGACACATCCAATTTTTTTAAAGAAAATAGAGGTGCTTTTTGCGAAGTGCCTACCTGTAGATTTTGGCCTCTAGGTCAGCCGGCACCTAGGGAAACCTACCAAACCTGTGCATTTCTGAGAATTAGAGACCTAGGGGAATCCAAGATGGGGTGACTTGTGGGGCTCGGACCAGGTTCTGTTACCCAGAATCCTTTGCAAACCTCAAAATGTGGCTAAAAAAATACATATTCCTCACATTTCTGTGGCAGAAAGTTCTGGAATCTGAGAGGAGCCACAAATTTCCTTCCACCCAGCGTTCCCCCAAGTCTCCCGATAAAAATGATACCTCACTTGTGTGGGTAGGCCTAGCGCCCGCGACAGGAAACGCCCCAAAGCGCAACGTGGACACATCCAATTTTTTGAAAGAAAACAGAGGGTTTTTTTGCGAAGTGCCTACCTGTAGATTTTGGCCTCTAGCTCCGCCGGCACCTAGGGAAACCTACCAAACCTGTGCATTTCTGAAAACTAGAGACCTAGGGGAATCCAAGATGGGGTGACTTGTGGGGCTGGGACCAGGTTCTGTTACCCAGAATCCTTTGCAAACCTCTAAATTTGGCTAAAAAAACACATGTTCCTCACATTTCTGTGGCAGAAAGTTCTGGAATCTGAGAGGAGCCACAAATTTCCTTCCACCCAGCGTTCCCCCAAGTCTCCCGATAAAAATGATACCTCACTTGTGTGGGTAGGCCTAGCGCCTGCGACAGGAAACGCCCCAAAGCGCAACGTGGACACATCCAATTTTTTAAAACAAAATAGAGGTGATTTTTGCGAAGTGCCTACCTGTATATTTTGGCCTCTAGCTCAGCCGACACCTAGGGAAACCTACCAAACCTGTGCATTTCTAAAAACTAGAGACCTAGGGGAATCCAAGATGGGGTGACTTGTGGGGCTGGGACCAGGTTCTGTTACCCAGAATCCTTTCCAAACCTCAAAATTTGGCTAAAAAAACACATGTTCCTCACATTTCTGTGGCAGAAAGTTCTGGAATCTGAGAGGAGCCACAAATTTCCTTCCACCCAGCGTTCCCCCAAGTCTCCCGATAAAAATGATACCTCACTTGTGTGGGTAGGCCTAGCGCCCGCAACAGGAAACGCCCCAAAGCGCAACATGGACATATCCAATTTTTTTAAAGAAAACAGAGGTGTTTTTTGCGAAGTGCCTACCTGTAGATTTTGGCCTCTAGCTCAGCCGGCACCTAGGGAAACCTACCAAACCTGTGCATTTCTGAAAACTAGAGACCTAGGGGCATCCAAGATGGTGTGACTTGTGGGGCTGGGACCAGGTTCTGTTACCCAGAATCCTTTGCAAACCTCAAAATTTGGCTAAAAAAACACATGTTCCTCACATTTCTGTGGCAGAAAGTTCTGGAATCTGAGAGGAGCCACAAATTTCCTTCCACCCAGCATTCCCGCAAGTCTCCCGATAAAAATGATACCTCACTTGTGTGGGTAGGCCTAGCGCCCGCGACAGGAAACGCCCCAAAGCGCAACGTGGACACATCCAATTCTTTTAAAGAAAATAGAGGTGCTTTTTGCGAAGTGCCTACCTGTAGATTTTGGCCTCTAGCTCAGCCGGCACCTAGGGAAACCTACCAAACCTGTGCATTTCTGAAAACTAGAGACCTAGGGGCATCCAAGATGGGGTGACTTGTGGGGCTGGGACCAGGTTCTGTTACCCAGAATCCTTTGCAAACCTCAAAATTTGGCTAAAAAAACACATGTTCCTCAAATTTCTGTGGCAGAAAGTTCTGGAATCTGAGAAGAGCCACAAATTTCCTTCCACCCAGCGTTCCCCCAAGTCTCCCGATAAAAATGATACCTCACTTGTGTGGGTAGGCCTAGCGCCCGTGACAGGAAACGCCCCAAAGCGCAACGTGGACACATCCAATTTTTTTAAAGAAAACAGAGGTGTTTTTTGCGAAGTGCCTACCTGTAGATTTTGGCCTCTAGCTCAGCCGGCACCTAGGGAAACCTACCAAACCTGTGCATTTCTGAAAACTAGAGACCTAGGGGAATCCAAGATGGGGTGACTTGTGGGGCTCGGACCAGGTTCTGTTACCCAGAATCCTTTGCAAACCTCAAAATTTGGCTAAAAAAACACATGTTCCTCACATTTCTGTGGCAGAAAGTTCTGGAATCTGAGAGGAGCCACAAATTTCCTTCCACCCAGCGTTCCCCCAAGTCTCCCGATAAAAATGATACCTCACTTGTGTGGGTAGGCCTAGCGCCCGTGACAGGAAACGCCCCAAAGCGCAACATGGACACATCCAATTCTTTTAAAGAAAACAGAGGTGTTTTTTGCGAAGTGCCTACCTGTAGATTTTGGCCTCTAGCTCAGCCGGCACATAGGGAAACCTACCAAACCTGTGCATTTCTGAAAACTAGAGACCTAGGGGAATCCAAGATGGTGTGACTTGTGGGGCTCGGACCAGGTTCTGTTACCCAGAATCCTTTGCAAACCTCAAAATTTCGCTAAAAAAAACACATGTTCCTCACATTTCTGTGGCAGAAAGTTCTGGAATCTGAGAGGAGCCACAAATTTCCTTCCACCCAGCGTTCCCCAAAGTCTCCCGATAAAAATTATACCTCACTTGTGTGGGTAGGCCTAGCGCCCACGACAGGAAACGCCCCAAAGCGCAACGTGGACACATCCAATTTTTTTTTTAAAAACAGAGGTGTTTTTTGCGAAGTGTCTACCTGTAGATTTTGGCCTCTAGCTCAGCCGGCACCTAGGGAAACCTACCAAACCTGTGCATTTCTGAAAATTAGAGACCTAGGGGAATCCAAGATGGGGTGACTTGTGGGGCTCGGACCAGGTTCTGTTACCCAGAATCCTTTGCAAACCTCAAAATTTGGCTAAAAAAACACATGTTCCTCACATTTCTGTGGCAGAAAGTTCTGGAATCTGAGAGGAGCCACAAATTTCCTTCCACCCAGCGTTCCCCCAAGTCTCCCGATAAAAATGATACCTCACTTGTGTGGGTAGGCCTAGCGCCCGCGACAGGAAACGCCCCAAAGCGCAACGTGGACACATCCAATTTTTTGAAAGAAAACAGAGGTGTTTTTTGCGAAGTGCCTACCTGTAGATTTTGGCCTCTAGCTCAGCCGACACCTAGGGAAACCTACCAAACCTGTGCATTTCTAAAAACTAGAGACCTAGGGGAATCCAAGATGGGGTGACTTGTGGAGCTCGGACCAGGTTCTGTTACCCAGAATCCTTTCCAAACCTCAAAATTTGGCTAAAAAAATACATGTTCCTCACATTTCTGTGGCAGAAAGTTCTGGAATCTGAGAGGAGCCACAAATTTCCTTCCACCCAGCGTTCCCCCAAGTCTCCCGATAAAAATGATACCTCACTTGTGTGGGTAGGCCTAGCGCCCGCGACAGGAAACGCCCCAAAGCGCAACATGGACATATCCAATTTTTTTAAAGAAAACAGAGGTGTTTTTTGCGAAGTGCCTACCTGTAGATTTTGGCCTCTAGCTCAGCCGGCACATAGGGAAACCTACCAAACCTGTGCATTTCTGAAAACTAGAGACCTAGGGGAATCCAAGATGGTGTGACTTGTGGGGCTCGGACCAGGTTCTGTTACCCAGAATCCTTTGCAAACCTCAAAATTTCGCTAAAAAAAACACATGTTCCTCACATTTCTGTGGCAGAAAGTTCTGGAATCTGAGAGGAGCCACAAATTTCCTTCCACCCAGCGTTCCCCAAAGTCTCCCGATAAAAATGATACCTCACTTGTGTGGGTAGGCCTAGCGCCCACGACAGGAAACGCCCCAAAGCGCAACGTGGACACATCCAATTTTTTTTTTAAAACCAGAGGTGTTTTTTGTGAAGTGTCTACCTGTAGATTTTGGCCTCTAGCTCAGCCGGGCCCTAGGGAAACCTACCAAACCTGTGCATTTCTGAAAATTAGAGACCTAGGGGAATCCAAGATGGGGTGACTTGTGGGGCTCGGACCAGGTTCTGTTACCCAGAATCCTTTGCAAACCTCAAAATTTGGCTAAAAAAACACATGTTCCTCACATTTCTGTGGCAGAAAGTTCTGGAATCTGAGAGGAGCCACAAATTTCCTTCCACCCAGCGTTCCCCCAAGTCTCCCGATAAAAATGATACCTCACTTGTGTGGGTAGGCCTAGCGCCCGTGACAGGAAACGCCCCAAAGCGCAACGTGGACACATCCAATTTTTTGAAAGAAAACAGAGGTGTTTTTTGCGAAGTGCCTACCTGTAGATTTTGGCCTCTAGCTCAGCCGGCACCTAGGGAAACCTACCAAACCTGTGCATTTCTGAAAATTAGAGACCTAGGGGAATCCAAGATGGGGTGACTTGTGGGGCTCGGACCAGGTTCTGTTACCCAGAATCCTTTGCAAACCTCAAAATTTGGCTAAAAAAACACATGTTCCTCACATTTCTGTGGCAGAAAGTTCTGGAATCTGAGAGGAGCCACAAATTTCCTTCCACCCAGCGTTCCCGCAAGTCTCCCGATAAAAATGATACCTCACTTGTGTGGGTAGGCCTAGCGCCCGCGACAGGAAACGCCCCAAAGCGCAACTTGGACACATCCAATTTTTTTAAAGAAAATAGAGGTGCTTTTTGCGAAGTGCCTACCTGTAGATTTTGGCCTCTAGGTCAGCCGGCACCTAGGGAAACCTACCAAACCTGTGCATTTCTGAGAATTAGAGACCTAGGGGAATCCAAGATGGGGTGACTTGTGGGGCTCGGACCAGGTTCTGTTACCCAGAATCCTTTGCAAACCTCAAAATTTGGCTAAAAAAATACATATTCCTCACATTTCTGTGGCAGAAAGTTCTGGAATCTGAGAGGAGCCACAAATTTCCTTCCACCCAGCGTTCCCCCAAGTCTCCCGATAAAAATGATACCTCACTTGTGTGGGTAGGCCTAGCGCCCGCGACAGGAAACGCCCCAAAGCGCAACGTGGACACATCCAATTTTTTGAAAGAAAACAGAGGGTTTTTTTGCGAAGTGCCTACCTGTAGATTTTGGCCTCTAGCTCCGCCGGCACCTAGGGAAACCTACCAAACCTGTGCATTTCTGAAAACTAGAGACCTAGGGGAATCCAAGATGGGGTGACTTGTGGGGCTGGGACCAGGTTCTGTTACCCAGAATCCTTTGCAAACCTCTAAATTTGGCTAAAAAAACACATGTTCCTCACATTTCTGTGGCAGAAAGTTCTGGAATCTGAGAGGAGCCACAAATTTCCTTCCACCCAGCGTTCCCGCAAGTCTCCCGATAAAAATGATACCTCACTTGTGTGGGTAGGCCTAGCGCCCGCGACAGGAAACGCCCCAAAGCGCAACATGGACATATCCAATTTTTTTAAAGAAAACAGAGGTGTTTTTTGCGAAGTGCCTACCTGTAGATTTTGGCCTCTAGCTCAGCCGGCACATAGGGAAACCTACCAAACCTGTGCATTTCTGAAAACTAGAGACCTAGGGGAATCCAAGATGGTGTGACTTGTGGGGCTCGGACCAGGTTCTGTTACCCAGAATCCTTTGCAAACCTCAAAATTTCGCTAAAAAAAACACATGTTCCTCACATTTCTGTGGCAGAAAGTTCTGGAATCTGAGAGGAGCCACAAATTTCCTTCCACCCAGCGTTCCCCAAAGTCTCCCGATAAAAATGATACCTCACTTGTGTGGGTAGGCCTAGCGCCCACGACAGGAAACGCCCCAAAGCGCAACGTGGACACATCCAATTTTTTTTTTAAAACCAGAGGTGTTTTTTGCGAAGTGTCTACCTGTAGATTTTGGCCTCTAGCTCAGCCGGCACCTAGGGAAACCTACCAAACCTGTGCATTTCTGAAAATTAGAGACCTAGGGGAATCCAAGATGGGGTGACTTGTGGGGCTCGGACCAGGTTCTGTTACCCAGAATCCTTTGCAAACCTCAAAATTTGGCTAAAAAAACACATGTTCCTCACATTTCTGTGGCAGAAAGTTCTGGAATCTGAGAGGAGCCACAAATTTCCTTCCACCCAGCGTTCCCCCAAGTCTCCCGATAAAAATGATACCTCACTTGTGTGGGTAGGCCTAGCGCCCGTGACAGGAAACGCCCCAAAGCGCAACGTGGACACATCCAATTTTTTGAAAGAAAACAGAGGTGTTTTTTGCGAAGTGCCTACCTGTAGATTTTGGCCTCTAGCTCAGCCGGCACCTAGGGAAACCTACCAAACCTGTGCATTTCTGAAAATTAGAGACCTAGGGGAATCCAAGATGGGGTGACTTGTGGGGCTCGGACCAGGTTCTGTTACCCAGAATCCTTTGCAAACCTCAAAATTTGGCTAAAAAAACACATGTTCCTCACATTTCTGTGGCAGAAAGTTCTGGAATCTGAGAGGAGCCACAAATTTCCTTCCACCCAGCGTTCCCGCAAGTCTCCCGATAAAAATGATACCTCACTTGTGTGGGTAGGCCTAGCGCCCGCGACAGGAAACGCCCCAAAGCGCAACTTGGACACATCCAATTTTTTTAAAGAAAATAGAGGTGCTTTTTGCGAAGTGCCTACCTGTAGATTTTGGCCTCTAGGTCAGCCGGCACCTAGGGAAACCTACCAAACCTGTGCATTTCTGAGAATTAGAGACCTAGGGGAATCCAAGATGGGGTGACTTGTGGGGCTCGGACCAGGTTCTGTTACCCAGAATCCTTTGCAAACCTCAAAATTTGGCTAAAAAAATACATATTCCTCACATTTCTGTGGCAGAAAGTTCTGGAATCTGAGAGGAGCCACAAATTTCCTTCCACCCAGCGTTCCCCCAAGTCTCCCGATAAAAATGATACCTCACTTGTGTGGGTAGGCCTAGCGCCCGCGACAGGAAACGCCCCAAAGCGCAACGTGGACACATCCAATTTTTTGAAAGAAAACAGAGGGTTTTTTTGCGAAGTGCCTACCTGTAGATTTTGGCCTCTAGCTCCGCCGGCACCTAGGGAAACCTACCAAACCTGTGCATTTCTGAAAACTAGAGACCTAGGGGAATCCAAGATGGGGTGACTTGTGGGGCTGGGACCAGGTTCTGTTACCCAGAATCCTTTGCAAACCTCTAAATTTGGCTAAAAAAACACATGTTCCTCACATTTCTGTGGCAGAAAGTTCTGGAATCTGAGAGGAGCCACAAATTTCCTTCCACCCAGCGTTCCCGCAAGTCTCCCGATAAAAATGATACCTCACTTGTGTGGGTAGGCCTAGCGCCCGCGACAGGAATCGCCCCAAAGCGCAACGTGGACACATCCAATTCTTTTAAAGAAAATAGAGGTGCTTTTTGCGAAGTGCCTACCTGTAGATTTTGGCCTCTAGCTCAGCCGGCACCTAGGGAAACCTACCAAACCTGTGCATTTCTGAAAACTAAAGACCTAGGGGAATCCAAGATAGGGTGACTTGTGGGGCTCGGACCAGGTTCTGTTACCCAGAATCCTTTGCAAACCTCAAAATTTGGCTAAACAAACACATGTTCCTCACATTTCTGTGGCAGAAAGTTCTGGAATCTGAGAGGAGCCACAAATTTCCTTCCACCCAGCGTTCCCCCAAGTCTCCCGATAAAAATGATACCTCACTTGTGTGGGTAGGCCTAGCGCCTGCGACAGGAAACGCCCCAAAGCGCAACGTGGACACATCCAATTTTTTAAAACAAAATAGAGGTGATTTTTGCGAAGTGCCTACCTGTATATTTTGGCCTCTAGCTCAGCCGACACCTAGGGAAACCTACCAAACCTGTGCATTTCTAAAAACTAGAGACCTAGGGGAATCCAAGATGGGGTGACTTGTGGGGCTCGGACCAGGTTCTGTTACCCAGAATCCTTTCCAAACCTCAAAATTTGGCTAAAAAAACACATGTTCCTCACATTTCTGTGGCAGAAAGTTCTGGAATCTGAGAGGAGCCACAAATTTCCTTCCACCCAGCGTTCCCCCAAGTCTCCCGATAAAAATGATACCTCACTTGTGTGGGTAGGCCTAGCGCCCGCAACAGGAAACGCCCCAAAGCGCAACATGGACATATCCAATTTTTTTAAAGAAAACAGAGGTGTTTTTTGCGAAGTGCCTACCTGTAGATTTTGGCCTCTAGCTCAGCCGGCACCTAGGGAAACCTACCAAACCTGTGCATTTCTGAAAACTAGAGACCTAGGGGCATCCAAGATGGGGTGACTTGTGGGGCTGGGACCAGGTTCTGTTACCCAGAATCCTTTGCAAACCTCAAAATTTGGCTAAAAAAACACATGTTCCTCACATTTCTGTGGCAGAAAGTTCTGGAATCTGAGAGGAGCCACAAATTTCCTTCCACCCAGCATTCCCGCAAGTCTCCCGATAAAAATGATACCTCACTTGTGTGGGTAGGCCTAGCGCCCGCGACAGGAAACGCCCCAAAGCGCAACGTGGAAACATCCAATTCTTTTAAAGAAAATAGAGGTGCTTTTTGCGAAGTGCCTACCTGTAGATTTTGGCCTCTAGCTCAGCCGGCACCTAGGGAAACCTACCAAACCTGTGCATTTCTGAAAACTAGAGACCTAGGGGCATCCAAGATGGGGTGACTTGTGGGGCTGGGACCAGGTTCTGTTACCCAGAATCCTTTGCAAACCTCAAAATTTGGCTAAAAAAACACATGTTCCTCAAATTTCTGTGGCAGAAAGTTCTGGAATCTGAGAAGAGCCACAAATTTCCTTCCACCCAGCGTTCCCCCAAGTCTCCCGATAAAAATGATACCTCACTTGTGTGGGTAGGCCTAGCGCCCGTGACAGGAAACGCCCCAAAGCGCAACGTGGACACATCCAATTTTTTTAAAGAAAACAGAGGTGTTTTTTGCGAAGTGCCTACCTGTAGATTTTGGCCTCTAGCTCAGCCGGCACATAGGGAAACCTACCAAACCTGTGCATTTCTGAAAACTAGAGACCTAGGGGAATCCAAGATGGTGTGACTTGTGGGGCTCGGACCAGGTTCTGTTACCCAGAATCCTTTGCAAACCTCAAAATTTGGCTAAAAAAACACATGTTCTTCACATTTCTGTGGCAGAAAGTTCTGGAATCTGAGAGGAGCCACAAATTTCCTTCCACCCAGCGTTCCCCAAAGTCTCCCGATAAAAATGATACCTCACTTGTGTGGGTAGGCCTAGCGCCCACGACAGGAAACGCCCCAAAGCGCAACTTGGACATATCCAATTTTTTTAAAGAAAACAGAGGTGTTTTTTGCGAAGTGCCTACCTGTAGATTTTGGCCTCTAGCTCAGCCGGCACCTAGGGAAACCTACCAAACCTGTGCATTTCTGAAAACTAGAGACCTAGGGGCATCCAAGATGGGGTGACTTGTGGGGCTGGGACCAGGTTCTGTTACCCAGAATCCTTTGCAAACCTCAAAATTTGGCTAAAAAAACACATGTTCCTCACATTTCTGTGGCAGAAAGTTCTGGAATCTGAGAGGAGCCACAAATTTCCTTCCACCCAGCATTCCCGCAAGTCTCCCGATAAAAATGATACCTCACTTGTGTGGGTAGGCCTAGCGCCCGCGACAGGAAACGCCCCAAAGCGCAACGTGGAAACATCCAATTCTTTTAAAGAAAATAGAGGTGCTTTTTGCGAAGTGCCTACCTGTAGATTTTGGCCTCTAGCTCAGCCGGCACCTAGGGAAACCTACCAAACCTGTGCATTTCTGAAAACTAGAGACCTAGGGGCATCCAAGATGGGGTGACTTGTGGGGCTCGGACCAGGTTCTGTTACCCAGAATCCTTTCCAAACCTCAAAATTTGGCTAAAAAAAACACATGTTCCTCACATTTCTGTGGCAGAAAGTTCTGGAATCTGAAAGGAGCCACAAATTTCCTTCCACCCAGCGTTCCCCCAAGTCTCCCGATAAAAATGATACCTCACTTGTGTGGGTAGGCCTAGCGCCCGCAACAGGAAACGCCCCAAAGCGCAACATGGACATATCCAATTTTTTAAAGAAAACAGAGGTGTTTTTTGCGAAGTGCCTACCTGTAGATTTTGGCCTCTAGCTCAGCCGGCACCTAGGGAAACCTACCAAACCTGTGCATTTCTGAAAACTAGAGACCTAGGGGCATCCAAGATGGGGTGACTTGTGGGGCTGGGACCAGGTTCTGTTACCCAGAATCCTTTGCAAACCTCAAAATTTGGCTAAAAAAACACATGTTCCTCACATTTCTGTGGCAGAAAGTTCTGGAATCTGAGAGGAGCCACAAATTTCCTTCCACCCAGCATTCCCGCAAGTCTCCCGATAAAAATGATACCTCACTTGTGTGGGTAGGCCTAGCGCCCGCGACAGGAAACGCCCCAAAGCGCAACGTGGAAACATCCAATTCTTTTAAAGAAAATAGAGGTGCTTTTTGCGAAGTGCCTACCTGTAGATTTTGGCCTCTAGCTCAGCCGGCACCTAGGGAAACCTACCAAACCTGTGCATTTCTGAAAACTAGAGACCTAGGGGCATCCAAGATGGGGTGACTTGTGGGGCTGGGACCAGGTTCTGTTACCCAGAATCCTTTGCAAACCTCAAAATTTGGCTAAAAAAAACACATGTTCCTCAAATTTCTGTGGCAGAAAGTTCTGGAATCTGAGAAGAGCCACAAATTTCCTTCCACCCAGCGTTCCCCCAAGTCTCCCGATAAAAATGATACCTCACTTGTGTGGGTAGGCCTAGCGCCCGTGACAGGAAACGCCCCAAAGCGCAACGTGGACACATCCAATTTTTTTAAAGAAAACAGAGGTGTTTTTTGCGAAGTGCCTACCTGTAGATTTTGGCCTCTAGCTCAGCCGGCACATAGGGAAACCTACCAAACCTGTGCATTTCTGAAAACTAGAGACCTAGGGGAATCCAAGATGGTGTGACTTGTGGGGCTCGGACCAGGTTCTGTTACCCAGAATCCTTTGCAAACCTCAAAATTTGGCTAAAAAAACACATGTTCTTCACATTTCTGTGGCAGAAAGTTCTGGAATCTGAGAGGAGCCACAAATTTCCTTCAACCCAGCGTTCCCCAAAGTCTCCCGATAAAAATGATACCTCACTTGTGTGGGTAGGCCTAGCGCCCACGACAGGAAACGCCCCAAAGCGCAACTTGGACATATCCAATTTTTTTAAAGAAAACAGAGGTGTTTTTTGCGAAGTGCCTACCTGTAGATTTTGGCCTCTAGCTCAGCCGGCACCTAGGGAAACCTACCAAACCTGTGCATTTCTGAAAACTAGAGACCTAGGGGCATCCAAGATGGGGTGACTTGTGGGGCTGGGACCAGGTTCTGTTACCCAGAATCCTTTGCAAACCTCAAAATTTGGCTAAAAAAACACATGTTCCTCACATTTCTGTGGCAGAAAGTTCTGGAATCTGAGAGGAGCCACAAATTTCCTTCCACCCAGCATTCCCGCAAGTCTCCCGATAAAAATGATACCTCACTTGTGTGGGTAGGCCTAGCGCCCGCGACAGGAAACGCCCCAAAGCGCAACGTGGAAACATCCAATTCTTTTAAAGAAAATAGAGGTGCTTTTTGCGAAGTGCCTACCTGTAGATTTTGGCCTCTAGCTCAGCCGGCACCTAGGGAAACCTACCAAACCTGTGCATTTCTGAAAACTAGAGACCTAGGGGCATCCAAGATGGGGTGACTTGTGGGGCTGGGACCAGGTTCTGTTACCCAGAATCCTTTGCAAACCTCAAAATTTGACTAAAAAAACACATGTTCCTCAAATTTCTGTGGCAGAAAGTTCTGGAATCTGAGAAGAGCCACAAATTTCCTTCCACCCAGCGTTCCCCCAAGTCTCCCGATAAAAATGATACCTCACTTGTGTGGGTAGGCCTAGCGCCCGTGACAGGAAACGCCCCAAAGCGCAACGTGGACACATCCAATTTTTTTAAAGAAAACAGAGGTGTTTTTTGCGAAGTGCCTACCTGTAGATTTTGGCCTCTAGCTCAGCCGGCACCTAGGGAAACCTACCAAACCTGTGCATTTCTGAGAATTAGAGACCTAGGGGAATCCAAGATGGGGTGACTTGTGGGGCTCGGACCAGGTTCTGTTACCCAGAATCCTTTGCAAACCTCAAAATTTGGCTAAAAAAATACATATTCCTCACATTTCTGTGGCAGAAAGTTCTGGAATCTGAGAGGAGCCACAAATTTCCTTCCACCCAGCGTTCCCCCAAGTCTCCCGATAAAAATGATACCTCACTTGTGTGGGTAGGCCTAGCGCCCGCGACAGGAAACGCCCCAAAGCGCAACGTGGACACATCCAATTTTTTGAAAGAAAACAGAGGGTTTTTTTGCGAAGTGCCTACCTGTAGATTTTGGCCTCTAGCTCCGCCGGCACCTAGGGAAACCTACCAAACCTGTGCATTTCTGAAAACTAGAGACCTAGGGGAATCCAAGATGGGGTGACTTGTGGGGCTGGGACCAGGTTCTGTTACCCAGAATCCTTTGCAAACCTCTAAATTTGGCTAAAAAAACACATGTTCCTCACATTTCTGTGGCAGAAAGTTCTGGAATCTGAGAGGAGCCACAAATTTCCTTCCACCCAGCGTTCCCGCAAGTCTCCCGATAAAAATGATACCTCACTTGTGTGGGTAGGCCTAGCGCCCGCGACAGGAATCGCCCCAAAGCGCAACGTGGACACATCCAATTCTTTTAAAGAAAATAGAGGTGCTTTTTGCGAAGTGCCTACCTGTAGATTTTGGCCTCTAGCTCAGCCGGCACCTAGGGAAACCTACCAAACCTGTGCATTTCTGAAAACTAAAGACCTAGGGGAATCCAAGATAGGGTGACTTGTGGGGCTCGGACCAGGTTCTGTTACCCAGAATCCTTTGCAAACCTCAAAATTTGGCTAAACAAACACATGTTCCTCACATTTCTGTGGCAGAAAGTTCTGGAATCTGAGAGGAGCCACAAATTTCCTTCCACCCAGCGTTCCCCCAAGTCTCCCGATAAAAATTATACCTCACTTGTGTGGGTAGGCCTAGCGCCTGCGACAGGAAACGCCCCAAAGCGCAACGTGGACACATCCAATTTTTTAAAACAAAATAGAGGTGATTTTTGCGAAGTGCCTACCTGTATATTTTGGCCTCTAGCTCAGCCGACACCTAGGGAAACCTACCAAACCTGTGCATTTCTAAAAACTAGAGACCTAGGGGAATCCAAGATGGGGTGACTTGTGGGGCTCGGACCAGGTTCTGTTACCCAGAATCCTTTCCAAACCTCAAAATTTGGCTAAAAAAACACATGTTCCTCACATTTCTGTGGCAGAAAGTTCTGGAATCTGAGAGGAGCCACAAATTTCCTTCCACCCAGCGTTCCCCCAAGTCTTCCGATAAAAATGATACCTCACTTGTGTGGGTAGGCCTAGCGCCCGCAACAGGAAACGCCCCAAAGCGCAACATGGACATATCCAATTTTTTTAAAGAAAACAGAGGTGTTTTTTGCGAAGTGCCTACCTGTAGATTTTGGCCTCTAGCTCAGCCGGCACCTAGGGAAACCTACCAAACCTGTGCATTTCTGAAAACTAGAGACCTAGGGGCATCCAAGATGGTGTGACTTGTGGGGCTGGGACCAGGTTCTGTTACCCAGAATCCTTTGCAAACCTCAAAATTTGGCTAAAAAAACACATGTTCCTCACATTTCTGTGGCAGAAAGTTCTGGAATCTGAGAGGAGCCACAAATTTCCTTCCACCCAGCATTCCCGCAAGTCTCCCGATAAAAATGATACCTCACTTGTGTGGGTAGGCCTAGCGCCCGCGACAGGAAACGCCCCAAAGCGCAACGTGGACTCATCCAATTCTTTTAAAGAAAATAGAGGTGCTTTTTGCGAAGTGCCTACCTGTAGATTTTGGCCTCTAGCTCAGCCGGCACCTAGGGAAACCTACCAAACCTGTGCATTTCTGAAAACTAGAGACCTAGGGGCATCCAAGATGGGGTGACTTGTGGGGCTGGGACCAGGTTCTGTTACCCAGAATCCTTTGCAAACCTCAAAATTTGGCTAAAAAAACACATGTTCCTCAAATTTCTGTGGCAGAAAGTTCTGGAATCTGAGAAGAGCCACAAATTTCCTTCCACCCAGCGTTCCCCCAAGTCTCCCGATAAAAATGATACCTCACTTGTGTGGGTAGGCCTAGCGCCCGTGACAGGAAACGCCCCAAAGCGCAACGTGGACACATCCAATTTTTTTAAAGAAAACAGAGGTGTTTTTTGCGAAGTGCCTACCTGTAGATTTTGGCCTCTAGCTCAGCCGGCACCTAGGGAAACCTACCAAACCTGTGCATTTCTGAAAACTAGAGACCTAGGGGAATCCAAGATGGGGTGACTTGTGGGGCTCGGACCAGGTTCTGTTACCCAGAATCCTTTGCAAACCTCAAAATTTGGCTAAAAAAACACATGTTCCTCACATTTCTGTGGCAGAAAGTTCTGGAATCTGAGAGGAGCCACAAATTTCCTTCCACCCAGCGTTCCCCCAAGTCTCCCGATAAAAATGATACCTCACTTGTGTGGGTAGGCCTAGCGCCCGCGACAGGAAACGCCCCAAAGCGCAACATGGACACATCCAATTCTTTTAAAGAAAACAGAGGTGTTTTTTGCGAAGTGCCTACCTGTAGATTTTGGCCTCTAGCTCAGCCGGCACATAGGGAAACCTACCAAACCTGTGCATTTCTGAAAACTAGAGACCTAGGGGAATCCAAGATGGTGTGACTTGTGGGGCTCGGACCAGGTTCTGTTACCCAGAATCCTTTGCAAACCTCAAAATTTCGCTAAAAAAAACACATGTTCCTCACATTTCTGTGGCAGAAAGTTCTGGAATCTGAGAGGAGCCACAAATTTCCTTCCACCCAGCGTTCCCCAAAGTCTCCCGATAAAAATTATACCTCACTTGTGTGGGTAGGCCTAGCGCCCACGACAGGAAACGCCCCAAAGCGCAACGTGGACACATCCAATTTTTTTTTAAAAACCAGAGGTGTTTTTTGCGAAGTGTCTACCTGTAGATTTTGGCCTCTAGCTCAGCCGGCACCTAGGGAAACCTACCAAACCTGTGCATTTCTGAAAATTAGAGACCTAGGGGAATCCAAGATGGGGTGACTTGTGGGGCTCGGACCAGGTTCTGTTACCCAGAATCCTTTGCAAACCTCAAAATTTGGCTAAAAAAAACACATGTTCCTCACATTTCTGTGGCAGAAAGTTCTGGAATCTGAGAGGAGCCACAAATTTCCTTCCACCCAGCGTTCCCCCAAGTCTCCCGATAAAAATGATACCTCACTTGTGTGGGTAGGCCTAGCGCCCGCGACAGGAAACGCCCCAAAGCGCAACGTGGACACATCCAATTTTTTGAAAGAAAACAGAGGTGTTTTTTGCGAAGTGCCTACCTGTAGATTTTGGCCTCTAGCTCAGCCGGCACCTAGGGAAACCTACCAAACCTGTGCATTTCTGAAAACTAGAGACCTAGGGGAATCCAAGATGGGGTGACTTGTGGGGCTGGGACCAGGTTCTGTTACCCAGAATCCTTTGCAAACCTCAAAATTTGGCTAAAAAAATACATGTTCCTCACATTTCTGTGGCAGAAAGTTCTAGAATCTGAGAGGAGCCACAAATTTCCTTCCACCCAGCGTTCCCGCAAGTCTCCCGATAAAAATGATACCTCACTTGTGTGAGTAGGCCTAGCGCCCGCGACAGGAAACGCCCCAAAGCGCAACGTGGACACATCCAATTCTTTTAAAGAAAATAGAGGTGCTTTTTGCGAAGTGCCTACCTGTAGATTTTGGCCTCTAGGTCAGCCGGCACCTAGGGAAACCTACCAAACCTGTGCATTTCTGAAAACTAAAGACCTAGGGGAATCCAAGATAGGGTGGCTTGTGGGGCTCGGACCAGGTTCTGTTACCCAGAATCCTTTGCAAACCTCAAAATTTGGCTAAACAAACATATGTTCCTCACATTTCTGTGGCAGAAAGTTCTGGAATCTGAGAGGAGCCACAAATTTCCTTCCACCCAGCGTTCCCCCAAGTCTCCCGATAAAAATGATACCTCACTTGTGTGGGTAGGCCTAGCGCCTGCGACAGGAAACGCCCCAAAGCGCAACGTGGACACATCCAATTTTTTTAAACAAAATAGAGGTGATTTTTGCGAAGTGCCTACCTGTAGATTTTGGCCTCTAGCTCAGCCGACACCTAGGGAAACCTACCAAACCTGTGCATTTCTAAAAACTAGAGACCTAGGGGAATCCAAGATGGGGTGACTTGTGGAGCTCGGACCAGGTTCTGTTACCCAGAATCCTTTCCAAACCTCAAAATTTGGCTAAAAAAATACATGTTCCTCACATTTCTGTGGCAGAAAGTTCTGGAATCTGAGAGGAGCCACAAATTTCCTTCCACCCAGCGTTCCCCCAAGTCTCCCGATAAAAATGATACCTCACTTGTGTGGGTAGGCCTAGCGCCCGCGACAGGAAACGCCCCAAAGCGCAACATGGACATATCCAATTTTTTTAAAGAAAACAGAGGTGTTTTTTGCGAAGTGCCTACCTGTAGATTTTGGCCTCTAGCTCAGCCGGCACATAGGGAAACCTACCAAACCTGTGCATTTCTGAAAACTAGAGACCTAGGGGAATCCAAGATGGTGTGACTTGTGGGGCTCGGACCAGGTTCTGTTACCCAGAATCCTTTGCAAACCTCAAAATTTCGCTAAAAAAAACACATGTTCCTCACATTTCTGTGGCAGAAAGTTCTGGAATCTGAGAGGAGCCACAAATTTCCTTCCACCCAGCGTTCCCCAAAGTCTCCCGATAAAAATGATACCTCACTTGTGTGGGTAGGCCTAGCGCCCACGACAGGAAACGCCCCAAAGCGCAACGTGGACACATCCAATTTTTTTTTAAAAACCAGAGGTGTTTTTTGTGAAGTGTCTACCTGTAGATTTTGGCCTCTAGCTCAGCCGGGCCCTAGGGAAACCTACCAAACCTGTGCATTTCTGAAAATTAGAGACCTAGGGGAATCCAAGATGGGGTGACTTGTGGGGCTCGGACCAGGTTCTGTTACCCAGAATCCTTTGCAAACCTCAAAATTTGGCTAAAAAAACACATGTTCCTCACATTTCTGTGGCAGAAAGTTCTGGAATCTGAGAGGAGCCACAAATTTCCTTCCACCCAGCGTTCCCCCAAGTCTCCTGATAAAAATGATACCTCACTTGTGTGGGTAGGCCTAGCGCCCGTGACAGGAAACGCCCCAAAGCGCAACGTGGACACATCCAATTTTTTGAAAGAAAACAGAGGTGTTTTTTGCGAAGTGCCTACCTGTAGATTTTGGCCTCTAGCTCAGCCGGCACCTAGGGAAACCTACCAAACCTGTGCATTTCTGAAAATTAGAGACCTAGGGGAATCCAAGATGGGGTGACTTGTGGGGCTCGGACCAGGTTCTGTTACCCAGAATCCTTTGCAAACCTCAAAATTTGGCTAAAAAAACACATGTTCCTCACATTTCTGTGGCAGAAAGTTCTGGAATCTGAGAGGAGCCACAAATTTCCTTCCACCCAGCGTTCCCGCAAGTCTCCCGATAAAAATGATACCTCACTTGTGTGGGTAGGCCTAGCGCCCGCGACAGGAAACGCCCCAAAGCGCAACTTGGACACATCCAATTTTTTTAAAGAAAATAGAGGTGCTTTTTGCGAAGTGCCTACCTGTAGATTTTGGCCTCTAGGTCAGCCGGCACCTAGGGAAACCTACCAAACCTGTGCATTTCTGAGAATTAGAGACCTAGGAGAATCCAAGATGGGGTGACTTGTGGGGCTCGGACCAGGTTCTGTTACCCAGAATCCTTTGCAAACCTCAAAATTTGGCTAAAAAAATACATATTCCTCACATTTCTGTGGCAGAAAGTTCTGGAATCTGAGAGGAGCCACAAATTTCCTTCCACCCAGCGTTCCCCCAAGTCTCCCGATAAAAATGATACCTCACTTGTGTGGGTAGGCCTAGCGCCCGCGACAGGAAACGCCCCAAAGCGCAACGTGGACACATCCAATTTTTTGAAAGAAAACAGAGGGTTTTTTTGCGAAGTGCCTACCTGTAGATTTTGGCCTCTAGCTCCGCCGGCACCTAGGGAAAACTACCAAACCTGTGCATTTCTGAAAACTAGAGACCTAGGAGAATCCAAGATGGGGTGACTTGTGGGGCTGGGACCAGGTTCTGTTACCCAGAATCCTTTGCAAACCTCTAAATTTGGCTAAAAAAACACATGTTCCTCACATTTCTGTGGCAGAAAGTTCTGGAATCTGAGAGGAGCCACAAATTTCCTTCCACCCAGCGTTCCCGCAAGTCTCCCGATAAAAATGATACCTCACTTGTGTGGGTAGGCCTAGCGCCCGCGACAGGAAACGCCCCAAAGCGCAACATGGACATATCCAATTTTTTTAAAGAAAACAGAGGTGTTTTTTGCGAAGTGCCTACCTGTAGATTTTGGCCTCTAGCTCAGCCGGCACATAGGGAAACCTACCAAACCTGTGCATTTCTGAAAACTAGAGACCTAGGGGAATCCAAGATGGTGTGACTTGTGGGGCTCGGACCAGGTTCTGTTACCCAGAATCCTTTGCAAACCTCAAAATTTGGCTAAAAAAACACATGTTCCTCACATTTCTGTGGCAGAAAGTTCTGGAATCTGAGAGGAGCCACAAATTTCCTTCCACCCAGCGTTCCCCCAAGTCTCCCGATAAAAATGATACCTCACTTGTGTGGGTAGGCCTAGCGCCCGCGACAGGAAACGCCCCAAAGCGCAACGTGGACACATCCAATTTTTTGAAAGAAAACAGAGGTGTTTTTTGCGAAGTGCCTACCTGTAGATTTTGGCCTCTAGCTCAGCCGACACCTAGGGAAACCTACCAAACCTGTGCATTTCTAAAAACTAGAGACCTAGGGGAATCCAAGATGGGGTGACTTGTGGAGCTCGGACCAGGTTCTGTTACCCAGAATCCTTTCCAAACCTCAAAATTTGGCTAAAAAAATACATGTTCCTCACATTTCTGTGGCAGAAAGTTCTGGAATCTGAGAGGAGCCACAAATTTCCTTCCACCCAGCGTTCCCCCAAGTCTCCCGATAAAAATGATACCTCACTTGTGTGGGTAGGCCTAGCGCCCGCGACAGGAAACGCCCCAAAGCGCAACATGGACATATCCAATTTTTTTAAAGAAAACAGAGGTGTTTTTTGCGAAGTGCCTACCTGTAGATTTTGGCCTCTAGCTCAGCCGGCACATAGGGAAACCTACCAAACCTGTGCATTTCTGAAAACTAGAGACCTAGGGGAATCCAAGATGGTGTGACTTGTGGGGCTCGGACCAGGTTCTGTTACCCAGAATCCTTTGCAAACCTCAAAATTTCGCTAAAAAAAACACATGTTCCTCACATTTCTGTGGCAGAAAGTTCTGGAATCTGAGAGGAGCCACAAATTTCCTTCCACCCAGCGTTCCCCAAAGTCTCCCGATAAAAATGATACCTCACTTGTGTGGGTAGGCCTAGCGCCCACGACAGGAAACGTCCCAAAGCGCAACGTGGACACATCCAATTTTTTTTTTAAAACCAGAGGTGTTTTTTGTGAAGTGTCTACCTGTAGATTTTGGCCTCTAGCTCAGCCGGGCCCTAGGGAAACCTACCAAACCTGTGCATTTCTGAAAATTAGAGACCTAGGGGAATCCAAGATGGGGTGACTTGTGGGGCTCGGACCAGGTTCTGTTACCCAGAATCCTTTGCAAACCTCAAAATTTGGCTAAAAAAACACATGTTCCTCACATTTCTGTGGCAGAAAGTTCTGGAATCTGAGAGGAGCCACAAATTTCCTTCCACCCAGCGTTCCCCCAAGTCTCCCGATAAAAATGATACCTCACTTGTGTGGGTAGGCCTAGCGCCCGTGACAGGAAACGCCCCAAAGCGCAACGTGGACACATCCAATTTTTTGAAAGAAAACAGAGGTGTTTTTTGCGAAGTGCCTACCTGTAGATTTTGGCCTCTAGCTCAGCCGGCACCTAGGGAAACCTACCAAACCTGTGCATTTCTGAAAATTAGAGACCTAGGGGAATCCAAGATGGGGTGACTTGTGGGGCTCGGACCAGGTTCTGTTACCCAGAATCCTTTGCAAACCTCAAAATTTGGCTAAAAAAACACATGTTCCTCACATTTCTGTGGCAGAAAGTTCTGGAATCTGAGAGGAGCCACAAATTTCCTTCCACCCAGCGTTCCCGCAAGTCTCCCGATAAAAATGATACCTCACTTGTGTGGGTAGGCCTAGCGCCCGCGACAGGAAACGCCCCAAAGCGCAACTTGGACACATCCAATTTTTTTAAAGAAAATAGAGGTGCTTTTTGCGAAGTGCCTACCTGTAGATTTTGGCCTCTAGGTCAGCCGGCACCTAGGGAAACCTACCAAACCTGTGCATTTCTGAGAATTAGAGACCTAGGGGAATCCAAGATGGGGTGACTTGTGGGGCTCGGACCAGGTTCTGTTACCCAGAATCCTTTGCAAACCTCAAAATTTGGCTAAAAAAATACATATTCCTCACATTTCTGTGGCAGAAAGTTCTGGAATCTGAGAGGAGCCACAAATTTCCTTCCACCCAGCGTTCCCCCAAGTCTCCCGATAAAAATGATACCTCACTTGTGTGGGTAGGCCTAGCGCCCGCGACAGGAAACGCCCCAAAGCGCAACGTGGACACATCCAATTTTTTGAAAGAAAACAGAGGGTTTTTTTGCGAAGTGCCTATCTGTAGATTTTGGCCTCTAGCTCCGCCGGCACCTAGGGAAACCTACCAAACCTGTGCATTTCTGAAAACTAGAGACCTAGGGGAATCCAAGATGGGGTGACTTGTGGGGCTGGGACCAGGTTCTGTTACCCAGAATCCTTTGCAAACCTCTAAATTTGGCTAAAAAAACACATGTTCCTCACATTTCTGTGGCAGAAAGTTCTGGAATCTGAGAGGAGCCACAAATTTCCTTCCACCCAGCGTTCCCGCAAGTCTCCCGATAAAAATGATACCTCACTTGTGTGGGTAGGCCTAGCGCCCGCGACAGGAAACGCCCCAAAGCGCAACATGGACATATCCAATTTTTTTAAAGAAAACAGAGGTGTTTTTTGCGAAGTGCCTACCTGTAGATTTTGGCCTCTAGCTCAGCCGGCACATAGGGAAACCTACCAAACCTGTGCATTTCTGAAAACTAGAGACCTAGGGGAATCCAAGATGGTGTGACTTGTGGGGCTCGGACCAGGTTCTGTTACCCAGAATCCTTTGCAAACCTCAAAATTTCGCTAAAAAAAACACATGTTCCTCACATTTCTGTGGCAGAAAGTTCTGGAATCTGAGAGGAGCCACAAATTTCCTTCCACCCAGCGTTCCCCAAAGTCTCCCGATAAAAATGATACCTCACTTGTGTGGGTAGGCCTAGCGCCCACGACAGGAAACGCCCCAAAGCGCAACGTGGACACATCCAATTTTTTTTTTAAAACCAGAGGTGTTTTTTGCGAAGTGTCTACCTGTAGATTTTGGCCTCTAGCTCAGCCGGCACCTAGGGAAACCTACCAAACCTGTGCATTTCTGAAAATTAGAGACCTAGGGGAATCCAAGATGGGGTGACTTGTGGGGCTCGGACCAGGTTCTGTTACCCAGAATCCTTTGCAAACCTCAAAATTTGGCTAAAAAAACACATGTTCCTCACATTTCTGTGGCAGAAAGTTCTGGAATCTGAGAGGAGCCACAAATTTCCTTCCACCCAGCGTTCCCCCAAGTCTCCCGATAAAAATGATACCTCACTTGTGTGGGTAGGCCTAGCGCCCGTGACAGGAAACGCCCCAAAGCGCAACGTGGACACATCCAATTTTTTGAAAGAAAACAGAGGTGTTTTTTGCGAAGTGCCTACCTGTAGATTTTGGCCTCTAGCTCAGCCGGCACCTAGGGAAACCTACCAAACCTGTGCATTTCTGAAAATTAGAGACCTAGGGGAATCCAAGATGGGGTGACTTGTGGGGCTCGGACCAGGTTCTGTTACCCAGAATCCTTTGCAAACCTCAAAATTTGGCTAAAAAAACACATGTTCCTCACATTTCTGTGGCAGAAAGTTCTGGAATCTGAGAGGAGCCACAAATTTCCTTCCACCCAGCGTTCCCGCAAGTCTCCCGATAAAAATGATACCTCACTTGTGTGGGTAGGCCTAGCGCCCGCGACAGGAAACGCCCCAAAGCGCAACTTGGACACATCCAATTTTTTTAAAGAAAATAGAGGTGCTTTTTGCGAAGTGCCTACCTGTAGATTTTGGCCTCTAGGTCAGCCGAACCTACCAAACCTGTGCATTTCTGAGAATTAGAGACCTAGGGGAATCCAAGATGGGGTGACTTGTGGGGCTCGGACCAGGTTCTGTTACCCAGAATCCTTTGCAAACCTCAAAATTTGGCTAAAAAAATACATATTCCTCACATTTCTGTGGCAGAAAGTTCTGGAATCTGAGAGGAGCCACAAATTTCCTTCCACCCAGCGTTCCCCCAAGTCTCCCGATAAAAATGATACCTCACTTGTGTGGGTAGGCCTAGCGCCCGCGACAGGAAACGCCCCAAAGCGCAACGTGGACACATCCAATTTTTTGAAAGAAAACAGAGGGTTTTTTTGCGAAGTGCCTACCTGTAGATTTTGGCCTCTATCTCCGCCGGCACCTAGGGAAACCTACCAAACCTGTGCATTTCTGAAAACTAGAGACCTAGGGGAATCCAAGATGGGGTGACTTGTGGGGCTGGGACCAGGTTCTGTTACCCAGAATCCTTTGCAAACCTCTAAATTTGGCTAAAAAAACACATGTTCCTCACATTTCTGTGGCAGAAAGTTCTGGAATCTGAGAGGAGCCACAAATTTCCTTCCACCCAGCGTTCCCGCAAGTCTCCCGATAAAAATGATACCTCACTTGTGTGGGTAGGCCTAGCGCCCGCGACAGGAATCGCCCCAAAGCGCAACGTGGACACATCCAATTCTTTTAAAGAAAATAGAGGTGCTTTTTGCGAAGTGCCTACCTGTAGATTTTGGCCTCTAGCTCAGCCGGCACCTAGGGAAACCTACCAAACCTGTGCATTTCTGAAAACTAAAGACCTAGGGGAATCCAAGATAGGGTGACTTGTGGGGCTCGGACCAGGTTCTGTTACCCAGAATCCTTTGCAAACCTCAAAATTTGGCTAAACAAACACATGTTCCTCACATTTCTGTGGCAGAAAGTTCTGGAATCTGAGAGGAGCCACAAATTTCCTTCCACCCAGCGTTCCCCCAAGTCTCCCGATAAAAATGATACCTCACTTGTGTGGGTAGGCCTAGCGCCTGCGACAGGAAACGCCCCAAAGCGCAACGTGGACACATCCAATTTTTTAAAACAAAATAGAGGTGATTTTTGCGAAGTGCCTACCTGTATATTTTGGCCTCTAGCTCAGCCGACACCTAGGGAAACCTACCAAACCTGTGCATTTCTAAAAACTAGAGACCTAGGGGAATCCAAGATGGGGTGACTTGTGGGGCTCGGACCAGGTTCTGTTACCCAGAATCCTTTCCAAACCTCAAAATTTGGCTAAAAAAACACATGTTCCTCACATTTCTGTGGCAGAAAGTTCTGGAATCTGAGAGGAGCCACAAATTTCCTTCCACCCAGCGTTCCCCCAAGTCTCCCGATAAAAATGATACCTCACTTGTGTGGGTAGGCCTAGCGCCCGCAACAGGAAACGCCCCAAAGCGCAACATGGACATATCCAATTTTTTTAAAGAAAACAGAGGTGTTTTTTGCGAAGTGCCTACCTGTAGATTTTGGCCTCTAGCTCAGCCGGCACCTAGGGAAACCTACCAAACCTGTGCATTTCTGAAAACTAGAGACCTAGGGGCATCCAAGATGGGGTGACTTGTGGGGCTGGGACCAGGTTCTGTTACCCAGAATCCTTTGCAAACCTCTAAATTTGGCTAAAAAAACACATGTTCCTCACATTTCTGTGGCAGAAAGTTCTGGAATCTGAGAGGAGCCACAAATTTCCTTCCACCCAGCGTTCCCGCAAGTCTCCCGATAAAAATGATACCTCACTTGTGTGGGTAGGCCTAGCGCCCGCGACAGGAATCGCCCCAAAGCGCAACGTGGACACATCCAATTCTTTTAAAGAAAATAGAGGTGCTTTTTGCGAAGTGCCTACCTGTAGATTTTGGCCTCTAGCTCAGCCGGCACCTAGGGAAACCTACCAAACCTGTGCATTTCTGAAAACTAAAGACCTAGGGGAATCCAAGATAGGGTGACTTGTGGGGCTCGGACCAGGTTCTGTTACCCAGAATCCTTTGCAAACCTCAAAATTTGGCTAAACAAACACATGTTCCTCACATTTCTGTGGCAGAAAGTTCTGGAATCTGAGAGGAGCCACAAATTTCCTTCCACCCAGCGTTCCCCCAAGTCTCCCGATAAAAATGATACCTCACTTGTGTGGGTAGGCCTAGCGCCTGCGACAGGAAACGCCCCAAAGCGCAACGTGGACACATCCAATTTTTTAAAACAAAATAGAGGTGATTTTTGCGAAGTGCCTACCTGTATATTTTGGCCTCTAGCTCAGCCGACACCTAGGGAAACCTACCAAACCTGTGCATTTCTAAAAACTAGAGACCTAGGGGAATCCAAGATGGGGTGACTTGTGGGGCTCGGACCAGGTTCTGTTACCCAGAATCCTTTCCAAACCTCAAAATTTGGCTAAAAAAACACATGTTCCTCACATTTCTGTGGCAGAAAGTTCTGGAATCTGAGAGGAGCCACAAATTTCCTTCCACCCAGCGTTCCCCCAAGTCTCCCGATAAAAATGATACCTCACTTGTGTGGGTAGGCCTAGCGCCCGCAACAGGAAACGCCCCAAAGCGCAACATGGACATATCCAATTTTTTTAAAGAAAACAGAGGTGTTTTTTGCGAAGTGCCTACCTGTAGATTTTGGCCTCTAGCTCAGCCGGCACCTAGGGAAACCTACCAAACCTGTGCATTTCTGAAAACTAGAGACCTAGGGGCATCCAAGATGGGGTGACTTGTGGGGCTGGGACCAGGTTCTGTTACCCAGAATCCTTTGCAAACCTCAAAATTTGGCTAAAAAAACACATGTTCCTCACATTTCTGTGGCAGAAAGTTCTGGAATCTGAGAGGAGCCACAAATTTCCTTCCACCCAGCATTCCCGCAAGTCTCCCGATAAAAATGATACCTCACTTGTGTGGGTAGGCCTAGCGCCCGCGACAGGAAACGCCCCAAAGCGCAACGTGGAAACATCCAATTCTTTTAAAGAAAATAGAGGTGCTTTTTGCGAAGTGCCTACCTGTAGATTTTGGCCTCTAGCTCAGCCGGCACCTAGGGAAACCTACCAAACCTGTGCATTTCTGAAAACTAGAGACCTAGGGGCATCCAAGATGGGGTGACTTGTGGGGCTGGGACCAGGTTCTGTTACCCAGAATCCTTTGCAAACCTCAAAATTTGGCTAAAAAAACACATGTTCCTCAAATTTCTGTGGCAGAAAGTTCTGGAATCTGAGAAGAGCCACAAATTTCCTTCCACCCAGCGTTCCCCCAAGTCTCCCGATAAAAATGATACCTCACTTGTGTGGGTAGGCCTAGCGCCCGTGACAGGAAACGCCCCAAAGCGCAACGTGGACACATCCAATTTTTTTAAAGAAAACAGAGGTGTTTTTTGCGAAGTGCCTACCTGTAGATTTTGGCCTCTAGCTCAGCCGGCACATAGGGAAACCTACCAAACCTGTGCATTTCTGAAAACTAGAGACCTAGGGGAATCCAAGATGGTGTGACTTGTGGGGCTCGGACCAGGTTCTGTTACCCAGAATCCTTTGCAAACCTCAAAATTTGGCTAAAAAAACACATGTTCTTCACATTTCTGTGGCAGAAAGTTCTGGAATCTGAGAGGAGCCACAAATTTCCTTCCACCCAGCGTTCCCCAAAGTCTCCCGATAAAAATGATACCTCACTTGTGTGGGTAGGCCTAGCGCCCACGACAGGAAACGCCCCAAAGCGCAACTTGGACATATCCAATTTTTTTAAAGAAAACAGAGGTGTTTTTTGCGAAGTGCCTACCTGTAGATTTTGGCCTCTAGCTCAGCCGGCACCTAGGGAAACCTACCAAACCTGTGCATTTCTGAAAACTAGAGACCTAGGGGCATCCAAGATGGGGTGACTTGTGGGGCTGGGACCAGGTTCTGTTACCCAGAATCCTTTGCAAACCTCAAAATTTGGCTAAAAAAACACATGTTCCTCACATTTCTGTGGCAGAAAGTTCTGGAATCTGAGAGGAGCCACAAATTTCCTTCCACCCAGCATTCCCGCAAGTCTCCCGATAAAAATGATACCTCACTTGTGTGGGTAGGCCTAGCGCCCGCGACAGGAAACGCCCCAAAGCGCAACGTGGAAACATCCAATTCTTTTAAAGAAAATAGAGGTGCTTTTTGCGAAGTGCCTACCTGTAGATTTTGGCCTCTAGCTCAGCCGGCACCTAGGGAAACCTACCAAACCTGTGCATTTCTGAAAACTAGAGACCTAGGGGCATCCAAGATGGGGTGACTTGTGGGGCTCGGACCAGGTTCTGTTACCCAGAATCCTTTCCAAACCTCAAAATTTGGCTAAAAAAACACATGTTCCTCACATTTCTGTGGCAGAAAGTTCTGGAATCTGAGAGGAGCCACAAATTTCCTTCCACCCAGCGTTCCCCCAAGTCTCCCGATAAAAATGATACCTCACTTGTGTGGGTAGGCCTAGCGCCCGCAACAGGAAACGCCCCAAAGCGCAACATGGACATATCCAATTTTTTAAAGAAAACAGAGGTGTTTTTTGCGAAGTGCCTACCTGTAGATTTTGGCCTCTAGCTCAGCCGGCACCTAGGGAAACCTACCAAACCTGTGCATTTCTGAAAACTAGAGACCTAGGGGCATCCAAGATGGGGTGACTTGTGGGGCTGGGACCAGGTTCTGTTACCCAGAATCCTTTGCAAACCTCAAAATTTGGCTAAAAAAACACATGTTCCTCACATTTCTGTGGCAGAAAGTTCTGGAATCTGAGAGGAGCCACAAATTTCCTTCCACCCAGCATTCCCGCAAGTCTCCCGATAAAAATGATACCTCACTTGTGTGGGTAGGCCTAGCGCCCGCGACAGGAAACGCCCCAAAGCGCAACGTGGAAACATCCAATTCTTTTAAAGAAAATAGAGGTGCTTTTTGCGAAGTGCCTACCTGTAGATTTTGGCCTCTAGCTCAGCCGGCACCTAGGGAAACCTACCAAACCTGTGCATTTCTGAAAACTAGAGACCTAGGGGCATCCAAGATGGGGTGACTTGTGGGGCTGGGACCAGGTTCTGTTACCCAGAATCCTTTGCAAACCTCAAAATTTGGCTAAAAAAACACATGTTCCTCAAATTTCTGTGGCAGAAAGTTCTGGAATCTGAGAAGACCCACAAATTTCCTTCCACCCAGCGTTCCCCCAAGTCTCCCGATAAAAATGATACCTCACTTGTGTGGGTAGGCCTAGCGCCCGTGACAGGAAACGCCCCAAAGCGCAACGTGGACACATCCAATTTTTTTAAAGAAAACAGAGGTGTTTTTTGCGAAGTGCCTACCTGTAGATTTTGGCCTCTAGCTCAGCCGGCACATAGGGAAACCTACCAAACCTGTGCATTTCTGAAAACTAGAGACCTAGGGGAATCCAAGATGGTGTGACTTGTGGGGCTCGGACCAGGTTCTGTTACCCAGAATCCTTTGCAAACCTCAAAATTTGGCTAAAAAAACACATGTTCTTCACATTTCTGTGGCAGAAAGTTCTGGAATCTGAGAGGAGCCACAAATTTCCTTCCACCCAGCGTTCCCCAAAGTCTCCCGATAAAAATGATACCTCACTTGTGTGGGTAGGCCTAGCGCCCACGACAGGAAACGCCCCAAAGCGCAACTTGGACATATCCAATTTTTTTAAAGAAAACAGAGGTGTTTTTTGCGAAGTGCCTACCTGTAGATTTTGGCCTCTAGCTCAGCCGGCACCTAGGGAAACCTACCAAACCTGTGCATTTCTGAAAACTAGAGACCTAGGGGCATCCAAGATGGGGTGACTTGTGGGGCTGGGACCAGGTTCTGTTACCCAGAATCCTTTGCAAACCTCAAAATTTGGCTAAAAAAACACATGTTCCTCACATTTCTGTGGCAGAAAGTTCTGGAATCTGAGAGGAGCCACAAATTTCCTTCCACCCAGCATTCCCGCAAGTCTCCCGATAAAAATGATACCTCACTTGTGTGGGTAGGCCTAGCGCCCGCGACAGGAAACGCCCCAAAGCGCAACGTGGAAACATCCAATTCTTTTAAAGAAAATAGAGGTGCTTTTTGCGAAGTGCCTACCTGTAGATTTTGGCCTCTAGCTCAGCCGGCACCTAGGGAAACCTACCAAACCTGTGCATTTCTGAAAACTAGAGACCTAGGGGCATCCAAGATGGGGTGACTTGTGGGGCTGGGACCAGGTTCTGTTACCCAGAATCCTTTGCAAACCTCAAAATTTGACTAAAAAAACACATGTTCCTCAAATTTCTGTGGCAGAAAGTTCTGGAATCTGAGAAGAGCCACAAATTTCCTTCCACCCAGCGTTCCCCCAAGTCTCCCGATAAAAATGATACCTCACTTGTGTGGGTAGGCCTAGCGCCCGTGACAGGAAACGCCCCAAAGCGCAACGTGGACACATCCAATTTTTTTAAAGAAAACAGAGGTGTTTTTTGCGAAGTGCCTACCTGTAGATTTTGGCCTCTAGCTCAGCCGGCACCTAGGGAAACCTACCAAACCTGTGCATTTCTGAGAATTAGAGACCTAGGGGAATCCAAGATGGGGTGACTTGTGGGGCTCGGACCAGGTTCTGTTACCCAGAATCCTTTGCAAACCTCAAAATTTGGCTAAAAAAATACATATTCCTCACATTTCTGTGGCAGAAAGTTCTGGAATCTGAGAGGAGCCACAAATTTCCTTCCACCCAGCGTTCCCCCAAGTCTCCCGATAAAAATGATACCTCACTTGTGTGGGTAGGCCTAGCGCCCGCGACAGGAAACGCCCCAAAGCGCAACGTGGACACATCCAATTTTTTGAAAGAAAACAGAGGGTTTTTTTGCGAAGTGCCTACCTGTAGATTTTGGCCTCTAGCTCCGCCGGCACCTAGGGAAACCTACCAAACCTGTGCATTTCTGAAAACTAGAGACCTAGGGGAATCCAAGATGGGGTGACTTGTGGGGCTGGGACCAGGTTCTGTTACCCAGAATCCTTTGCAAACCTCTAAATTTGGCTAAAAAAACACATGTTCCTCACATTTCTGTGGCAGAAAGTTCTGGAATCTGAGAGGAGCCACAAATTTCCTTCCACCCAGCGTTCCCGCAAGTCTCCCGATAAAAATGATACCTCACTTGTGTGGGTAGGCCTAGCGCCCGCGACAGGAATCGCCCCAAAGCGCAACGTGGACACATCCAATTCTTTTAAAGAAAATAGAGGTGCTTTTTGCGAAGTGCCTACCTGTAGATTTTGGCCTCTAGCTCAGCCGGCACCTAGGGAAACCTACCAAACCTGTGCATTTCTGAAAACTAAAGACCTAGGGGAATCCAAGATAGGGTGACTTGTGGGGCTCGGACCAGGTTCTGTTACCCAGAATCCTTTGCAAACCTCAAAATTTGGCTAAACAAACACATGTTCCTCACATTTCTGTGGCAGAAAGTTCTGGAATCTGAGAGGAGCCACAAATTTCCTTCCACCCAGCGTTCCCCCAAGTCTCCCGATAAAAATGATACCTCACTTGTGTGGGTAGGCCTAGCGCCCGCAACAGGAAACGCCCCAAAGCGCAACATGGACATATCCAATTTTTTTAAAGAAAACAGAGGTGTTTTTTGCGAAGTGCCTACCTGTAGATTTTGGCCTCTAGCTCAGCCGGCACCTAGGGAAACCTACCAAACCTGTGCATTTCTGAAAACTAGAGACCTAGGGGCATCCAAGATGGTGTGACTTGTGGGGCTGGGACCAGGTTCTGTTACCCAGAATCCTTTGCAAACCTCAAAATTTGGCTAAAAAAACACATGTTCCTCACATTTCTGTGGCAGAAAGTTCTGGAATCTGAGAGGAGCCACAAATTTCCTTCCACCCAGCATTCCCGCAAGTCTCCCGATAAAAATGATACCTCACTTGTGTGGGTAGGCCTAGCGCCCGCGACAGGAAACGCCCCAAAGCGCAACGTGGACACATCCAATTCTTTTAAAGAAAATAGAGGTGCTTTTTGCGAAGTGCCTACCTGTAGATTTTGGCCTCTAGCTCAGCCGGCACCTAGGGAAACCTACCAAACCTGTGCATTTCTGAAAACTAGAGACCTAGGGGCATCCAAGATGGGGTGACTTGTGGGGCTGGGACCAGGTTCTGTTACCCAGAATCCTTTGCAAACCTCAAAATTTGGCTAAAAAAACACATGTTCCTCAAATTTCTGTGGCAGAAAGTTCTGGAATCTGAGAAGAGCCACAAATTTCCTTCCACCCAGCGTTCCCCCAAGTCTCCCGATAAAAATGATACCTCACTTGTGTGGGTAGGCCTAGCGCCCGTGACAGGAAACGCCCCAAAGCGCAACGTGGACACATCCAATTTTTTTAAAGAAAACAGAGGTGTTTTTTGCGAAGTGCCTACCTGTAGATTTTGGCCTCTAGCTCAGCCGGCACCTAGGGAAACCTACCAAACCTGTGCATTTCTGAAAACTAGAGACCTAGGGGAATCCAAGATGGGGTGACTTGTGGGGCTCGGACCAGGTTCTGTTACCCAGAATCCTTTGCAAACCTCAAAATTTGGCTAAAAAAACACATGTTCCTCACATTTCTGTGGCAGAAAGTTCTGGAATCTGAGAGGAGCCACAAATTTCCTTCCACCCAGCGTTCCCCCAAGTCTCCCGATAAAAATGATACCTCACTTGTGTGGGTAGGCCTAGCGCCCGCGACAGGAAACGCCCCAAAGCGCAACATGGACACATCCAATTCTTTTAAAGAAAACAGAGGTGTTTTTTGCGAAGTGCCTACCTGTAGATTTTGGCCTCTAGCTCAGCCGGCACATAGGGAAACCTACCAAACCTGTGCATTTCTGAAAACTAGAGACCTAGGGGAATCCAAGATGGTGTGACTTGTGGGGCTCGGACCAGGTTCTGTTACCCAGAATCCTTTGCAAACCTCAAAATTTCGCTAAAAAAAACACATGTTCCTCACATTTCTGTGGCAGAAAGTTCTGGAATCTGAGAGGAGCCACAAATTTCCTTCCACCCAGCGTTCCCCAAAGTCTCCCGATAAAAATTATACCTCACTTGTGTGGGTAGGCCTAGCGCCCACGACAGGAAACGCCCCAAAGCGCAACGTGGACACATCCAATTTTTTTTTAAAAACCAGAGGTGTTTTTTGCGAAGTGTCTACCTGTAGATTTTGGCCTCTAGCTCAGCCGGCACCTAGGGAAACCTACCAAACCTGTGCATTTCTGAAAATTAGAGACCTAGGGGAATCCAAGATGGGGTGACTTGTGGGGCTCGGACCAGGTTCTGTTACCCAGAATCCTTTGCAAACCTCAAAATTTGGCTAAAAAAACACATGTTCCTCACATTTCTGTGGCAGAAAGTTCTGGAATCTGAGAGGAGCCACAAATTTCCTTCCACCCAGCGTTCCCCCAAGTCTCCCGATAAAAATGATACCTCACTTGTGTGGGTAGGCCTAGCGCCCGCGACAGGAAACGCCCCAAAGCGCAACGTGGACACATCCAATTTTTTGAAAGAAAACAGAGGTGTTTTTTGCGAAGTGCCTACCTGTAGATTTTGGCCTCTAGCTCAGCCGGCACCTAGGGAAACCTACCAAACCTGTGCATTTCTGAAAACTAGAGACCTAGGGGAATCCAAGATGGGGTGACTTGTGGGGCTGGGACCAGGTTCTGTTACCCAGAATCCTTTGCAAACCTCAAAATTTGGCTAAAAAAATACATGTTCCTCACATTTCTGTGGCAGAAAGTTCTGGAATCTGAGAGGAGCCACAAATTTCCTTCCACCCAGCGTTCCCGCAAGTCTCCCGATAAAAATGATACCTCACTTGTGTGAGTAGGCCTAGCGCCCGCGACAGGAAACGCCCCAAAGCGCAACGTGGACACATCCAATTCTTTTAAAGAAAATAGAGGTGCTTTTTGCGAAGTGCCTACCTGTAGATTTTGGCCTCTAGGTCAGCCGGCACCTAGGGAAACCTACCAAACCTGTGCATTTCTGAAAACTAAAGACCTAGGGGAATCCAAGATAGGGTGGCTTGTGGGGCTCGGACCAGGTTCTGTTACCCAGAATCCTTTGCAAACCTCAAAATTTGGCTAAACAAACATATGTTCCTCACATTTCTGTGGCAGAAAGTTCTGGAATCTGAGAGGAGCCACAAATTTCCTTCCACCCAGCGTTCCCCCAAGTCTCCCGATAAAAATGATACCTCACTTGTGTGGGTAGGCCTAGCGCCTGCGACAGGAAACGCCCCAAAGCGCAACGTGGACACATCCAATTTTTTTAAACAAAATAGAGGTGATTTTTGCGAAGTGCCTACCTGTAGATTTTGGCCTCTAGCTCAGCCGACACCTAGGGAAACCTACCAAACCTGTGCATTTCTAAAAACTAGAGACCTAGGGGAATCCAAGATGGGGTGACTTGTGGAGCTCGGACCAGGTTCTGTTACCCAGAATCCTTTCCAAACCTCAAAATTTGGCTAAAAAAATACATGTTCCTCACATTTCTGTGGCAGAAAGTTCTGGAATCTGAGAGGAGCCACAAATTTCCTTCCACCCAGCGTTCCCCCAAGTCTCCCGATAAAAATGATACCTCACTTGTGTGGGTAGGCCTAGCGCCCGCGACAGGAAACGCCCCAAAGCGCAACATGGACATATCCAATTTTTTTAAAGAAAACAGAGGTGTTTTTTGCGAAGTGCCTACCTGTAGATTTTGGCCTCTAGCTCAGCCGGCACATAGGGAAACCTACCAAACCTGTGCATTTCTGAAAACTAGAGACCTAGGGGAATCCAAGATGGTGTGACTTGTGGGGCTCGGACCAGGTTCTGTTACCCAGAATCCTTTGCAAACCTCAAAATTTCGCTAAAAAAAACACATGTTCCTCACATTTCTGTGGCAGAAAGTTCTGGAATCTGAGAGGAGCCACAAATTTCCTTCCACCCAGCGTTCCCCAAAGTCTCCCGATAAAAATGATACCTCACTTGTGTGGGTAGGCCTAGCGCCCACGACAGGAAACGCCCCAAAGCGCAACGTGGACACATCCAATTTTTTTTTAAAAACCAGAGGTGTTTTTTGTGAAGTGTCTACCTGTAGATTTTGGCCTCTAGCTCAGCCGGGCCCTAGGGAAACCTACCAAACCTGTGCATTTCTGAAAATTAGAGACCTAGGGGAATCCAAGATGGGGTGACTTGTGGGGCTCGGACCAGGTTCTGTTACCCAGAATCCTTTGCAAACCTCAAAATTTGGCTAAAAAAACACATGTTCCTCACATTTCTGTGGCAGAAAGTTCTGGAATCTGAGAGGAGCCACAAATTTCCTTCCACCCAGCGTTCCCCCAAGTCTCCCGATAAAAATGATACCTCACTTGTGTGGGTAGGCCTAGCGCCCGTGACAGGAAACGCCCCAAAGCGCAACGTGGACACATCCAATTTTTTGAAAGAAAACAGAGGTGTTTTTTGCGAAGTGCCTACCTGTAGATTTTGGCCTCTAGCTCAGCCGGCACCTAGGGAAACCTACCAAACCTGTGCATTTCTGAAAATTAGAGACGTAGGGGAATCCAAGATGGGGTGACTTGTGGGGCTCGGACCAGGTTCTGTTACCCAGAATCCTTTGCAAACCTCAAAATTTGGCTAAAAAAACACATGTTCCTCACATTTCTGTGGCAGAAAGTTCTGGAATCTGAGAGGAGCCACAAATTTCCTTCCACCCAGCGTTCCCGCAAGTCTCCCGATAAAAATGATACCTCACTTGTGTGGGTAGGCCTAGCGCCCGCGACAGGAAACGCCCCAAAGCGCAACTTGGACACATCCAATTTTTTTAAAGAAAATAGAGGTGCTTTTTGCGAAGTGCCTACCTGTAGATTTTGGCCTCTAGGTCAGCCGGCACCTAGGGAAACCTACCAAACCTGTGCATTTCTGAGAATTAGAGACCTAGGGGAATCCAAGATGGGGTGACTTGTGGGGCTCGGACCAGGTTCTGTTACCCAGAATCCTTTGCAAACCTCAAAATTTGGCTAAAAAAATACATATTCCTCACATTTCTGTGGCAGAAAGTTCTGGAATCTGAGAGGAGCCACAAATTTCCTTCCACCCAGCGTTCCCCCAAGTCTCCCGATAAAAATGATACCTCACTTGTGTGGGTAGGCCTAGCGCCCGCGACAGGAAACGCCCCAAAGCGCAACGTGGACACATCCAATTTTTTGAAAGAAAACAGAGGGTTTTTTTGCGAAGTGCCTACCTGTAGATTTTGGCCTCTAGCTCCGCCGGCACCTAGGGAAAACTACCAAACCTGTGCATTTCTGAAAACTAGAGACCTAGGAGAATCCAAGATGGGGTGACTTGTGGGGCTGGGACCAGGTTCTGTTACCCAGAATCCTTTGCAAACCTCTAAATTTGGCTAAAAAAACACATGTTCCTCACATTTCTGTGGCAGAAAGTTCTGGAATCTGAGAGGAGCCACAAATTTCCTTCCACCCAGCGTTCCCGCAAGTCTCCCGATAAAAATGATACCTCACTTGTGTGGGTAGGCCTAGCGCCCGCGACAGGAAACGCCCCAAAGCGCAACATGGACATATCCAATTTTTTTAAAGAAAACAGAGGTGTTTTTTGCGAAGTGCCTACCTGTAGATTTTGGCCTCTAGCTCAGCCGGCACATAGGGAAACCTACCAAACCTGTGCATTTCTGAAAACTAGAGACCTAGGGGAATCCAAGATGGTGTGACTTGTGGGGCTCGGACCAGGTTCTGTTACCCAGAATCCTTTGCAAACCTCAAAATTTGGCTAAAAAAACACATGTTCCTCACATTTCTGTGGCAGAAAGTTCTGGAATCTGAGAGGAGCCACAAATTTCCTTCCACCCAGCGTTCCCCCAAGTCTCCCGATAAAAATGATACCTCACTTGTGTGGGTAGGCCTAGCGCCCGTGACAGGAAACGCCCCAAAGCGCAACGTGGACACATCCAATTTTTTGAATGAAAACAGAGGTGTTTTTTGCGAAGTGCCTACCTGTAGATTTTGGCCTCTAGCTCAGCCGGCACCTAGGGAAACCTACCAAACCTGTGCATTTCTGAAAATTAGAGACCTAGGGGAATCCAAGATGGGGTGACTTGTGGGGCTCGGACCAGGTTCTGTTACCCAGAATCCTTTGCAAACCTCAAAATTTGGCTAAAAAAACACATGTTCCTCACATTTCTGTGGCAGAAAGTTCTGGAATCTGAGAGGAGCCACAAATTTCCTTCCACCCAGCGTTCCCGCAAGTCTCCCGATAAAAATGATACCTCACTTGTGTGGGTAGGCCTAGCGCCCGCGACAGGAAACGCCCCAAAGCGCAACTTGGACACATCCAATTTTTTTAAAGAAAATAGAGGTGCTTTTTGCGAAGTGCCTACCTGTAGATTTTGGCCTCTAGGTCAGCCGGCACCTAGGGAAACCTACCAAACCTGTGCATTTCTGAGAATTAGAGACCTAGGGGAATCCAAGATGGGGTGACTTGTGGGGCTCGGACCAGGTTCTGTTACCCAGAATCCTTTGCAAACCTCAAAATTTGGCTAAAAAAATACATATTCCTCACATTTCTGTGGCAGAAAGTTCTGGAATCTGAGAGGAGCCACAAATTTCCTTCCACCCAGCGTTCCCCCAAGTCTCCCGATAAAAATGATACCTCACTTGTGTGGGTAGGCCTAGCGCCCGCGACAGGAAACGCCCCAAAGCGCAACGTGGACACATCCAATTTTTTGAAAGAAAACAGAGGGTTTTTTTGCGAAGTGCCTACCTGTAGATTTTGGCCTCTAGCTCCGCCGGCACCTAGGGAAACCTACCAAACCTGTGCATTTCTGAAAACTAGAGACCTAGGGGAATCCAAGATGGGGTGACTTGTGGGGCTGGGACCAGGTTCTGTTACCCAGAATCCTTTGCAAACCTCTAAATTTGGCTAAAAAAACACATGTTCCTCACATTTCTGTGGCAGAAAGTTCTGGAATCTGAGAGGAGCCACAAATTTCCTTCCACCCAGCGTTCCCGCAAGTCTCCCGATAAAAATGATACCTCACTTGTGTGGGTAGGCCTAGCGCCCGCGACAGGAATCGCCCCAAAGCGCAACGTGGACACATCCAATTCTTTTAAAGAAAATAGAGGTGCTTTTTGCGAAGTGCCTACCTGTAGATTTTGGCCTCTAGCTCAGCCGGCACCTAGGGAAACCTACCAAACCTGTGCATTTCTGAAAACTAAAGACCTAGGGGAATCCAAGATAGGGTGACTTGTGGGGCTCGGACCAGGTTCTGTTACCCAGAATCCTTTGCAAACCTCAAAATTTGGCTAAACAAACACATGTTCCTCACATTTCTGTGGCAGAAAGTTCTGGAATCTGAGAGGAGCCACAAATTTCCTTCCACCCAGCGTTCCCCCAAGTCTCCCGATAAAAATGATACCTCACTTGTGTGGGTAGGCCTAGCGCCCGCGACAGGAAACGCCCCAAAGCGCAACGTGGAAACATCCAATTCTTTTAAAGAAAATAGAGGTGCTTTTTGCGAAGTGCCTACCTGTAGATTTTGGCCTCTAGCTCAGCCGGCACCTAGGGAAACCTACCAAACCTGTGCATTTCTGAAAACTAGAGACCTAGGGGCATCCAAGATGGGGTGACTTGTGGGGCTGGGACCAGGTTCTGTTACCCAGAATCCTTTGCAAACCTCAAAATTTGGCTAAAAAAACACATGTTCCTCAAATTTCTGTGGCAGAAAGTTCTGGAATCTGAGAAGAGCCACAAATTTCCTTCCACCCAGCGTTCCCCCAAGTCTCCCGATAAAAATGATACCTCACTTGTGTGGGTAGGCCTAGCGCCCGTGACAGGAAACGCCCCAAAGCGCAACGTGGACACATCCAATTTTTTTAAAGAAAACAGAGGTGTTTTTTGCGAAGTGCCTACCTGTAGATTTTGGCCTCTAGCTCAGCCGGCACATAGGGAAACCTACCAAACCTGTGCATTTCTGAAAACTAGAGACCTAGGGGAATCCAAGATGGTGTGACTTGTGGGGCTCGGACCAGGTTCTGTTACCCAGAATCCTTTGCAAACCTCAAAATTTGGCTAAAAAAACACATGTTCTTCACATTTCTGTGGCAGAAAGTTCTGGAATCTGAGAGGAGCCACAAATTTCCTTCCACCCAGCGTTCCCCAAAGTCTCCCGATAAAAATGATACCTCACTTGTGTGGGTAGGCCTAGCGCCCACGACAGGAAACGCCCCAAAGCGCAACTTGGACATATCCAATTTTTTTAAAGAAAACAGAGGTGTTTTTTGCGAAGTGCCTACCTGTAGATTTTGGCCTCTAGCTCAGCCGGCACCTAGGGAAACCTACCAAACCTGTGCATTTCTGAAAACTAGAGACCTAGGGGCATCCAAGATGGGGTGACTTGTGGGGCTGGGACCAGGTTCTGTTACCCAGAATCCTTTGCAAACCTCAAAATTTGGCTAAAAAAACACATGTTCCTCACATTTCTGTGGCAGAAAGTTCTGGAATCTGAGAGGAGCCACAAATTTCCTTCCACCCAGCATTCCCGCAAGTCTCCCGATAAAAATGATACCTCACTTGTGTGGGTAGGCCTAGCGCCCGCGACAGGAAACGCCCCAAAGCGCAACGTGGAAACATCCAATTCTTTTAAAGAAAATAGAGGTGCTTTTTGCGAAGTGCCTACCTGTAGATTTTGGCCTCTAGCTCAGCCGGCACCGAGGGAAACCTACCAAACCTGTGCATTTCTGAAAACTAGAGACCTAGGGGCATCCAAGATGGGGTGACTTGTGGGGCTGGGACCAGGTTCTGTTACCCAGAATCCTTTGCAAACCTCAAAATTTGGCTAAAAAAACACATGTTCCTCAAATTTCTGTGGCAGAAAGTTCTGGAATCTGAGAAGAGCCACAAATTTCCTTCCACCCAGCGTTCCCCCAAGTCTCCCGATAAAAATGATACCTCACTTGTGTGGGTAGGCCTAGCGCCCGCGACAGGAAACGCCCCAAAGCGCAACATGGACATATCCAATTTTTTTAAAGAAAACAGAGGTGTTTTTTGCGAAGTGCCTACCTGTAGATTTTGGCCTCTAGCTCAGCCGGCACATAGGGAAACCTACCAAACCTGTGCATTTCTGAAAACTAGAGACCTAGGGGAATCCAAGATGGTGTGACTTGTGGGGCTCGGACCAGGTTCTGTTACCCAGAATCCTTTGCAAACCTCAAAATTTGGCTAAAAAAACACATGTTCCTCACATTTCTGTGGCAGAAAGTTCTGGAATCTGAGAGGAGCCACAAATTTCCTTCCACCCAGCGTTCCCCCAAGTCTCCCGATAAAAATGATACCTCACTTGTGTGGGTAGGCCTAGCGCCCGTGACAGGAAACGCCCCAAAGCGCAACGTGGACACATCCAATTTTTTGAAAGAAAACAGAGGTGTTTTTTGCGAAGTGCCTACCTGTAGATTTTGGCCTCTAGCTCAGCCGGCACCTAGGGAAACCTACCAAACCTGTGCATTTCTGAAAATTAGAGACCTAGGGGAATCCAAGATGGGGTGACTTGTGGGGCTCGGACCAGGTTCTGTTACCCAGAATCCTTTGCAAACCTCAAAATTTGGCTAAAAAAACACATGTTCCTCACATTTCTGTGGCAGAAAGTTCTGGAATCTGAGAGGAGCCACAAATTTCCTTCCACCCAGCGTTCCCGCAAGTCTCCCGATAAAAATGATACCTCACTTGTGTGGGTAGGCCTAGCGCCCGCGACAGGAAACGCCCCAAAGCGCAACTTGGACACATCCAATTTTTTTAAAGAAAATAGAGGTGCTTTTTGCGAAGTGCCTACCTGTAGATTTTGGCCTCTAGGTCAGCCGGCACCTAGGGAAACCTACCAAACCTGTGCATTTCTGAGAATTAGAGACCTAGGGGAATCCAAGATGGGGTGACTTGTGGGGCTCGGACCAGGTTCTGTTACCCAGAATCCTTTGCAAACCTCAAAATTTGGCTAAAAAAATACATATTCCTCACATTTCTGTGGCAGAAAGTTCTGGAATCTGAGAGGAGCCACAAATTTCCTTCCACCCAGCGTTCCCCCAAGTCTCCCGATAAAAATGATACCTCACTTGTGTGGGTAGGCCTAGCGCCCGCGACAGGAAACGCCCCAAAGCGCAACGTGGACACATCCAATTTTTTGAAAGAAAACAGAGGGTTTTTTTGCGAAGTGCCTACCTGTAGATTTTGGCCTCTAGCTCCGCCGGCACCTAGGGAAACCTACCAAACCTGTGCATTTCTGAAAACTAGAGACCTAGGGGAATCCAAGATGGGGTGACTTGTGGGGCTGGGACCAGGTTCTGTTACCCAGAATCCTTTGCAAACCTCTAAATTTGGCTAAAAAAACACATGTTCCTCACATTTCTGTGGCAGAAAGTTCTGGAATCTGAGAGGAGCCACAAATTTCCTTCCACCCAGCGTTCCCGCAAGTCTCCCGATAAAAATGATACCTCACTTGTGTGGGTAGGCCTAGCGCCCGCGACAGGAATCGCCCCAAAGCGCAACGTGGACACATCCAATTCTTTTAAAGAAAATAGAGGTGCTTTTTGCGAAGTGCCTACCTGTAGATTTTGGCCTCTAGCTCAGCCGGCACCTAGGGAAACCTACCAAACCTGTGCATTTCTGAAAACTAAAGACCTAGGGGAATCCAAGATAGGGTGACTTGTGGGGCTCGGACCAGGTTCTGTTACCCAGAATCCTTTGCAAACCTCAAAATTTGGCTAAACAAACACATGTTCCTCACATTTCTGTGGCAGAAAGTTCTGGAATCTGAGAGGAGCCACAAATTTCCTTCCACCCAGCGTTCCCCCAAGTCTCCCGATAAAAATGATACCTCACTTGTGTGGGTAGGCCTAGCGCCCGCGACAGGAAACGCCCCAAAGCGCAACGTGGAAACATCCAATTCTTTTAAAGAAAATAGAGGTGCTTTTTGCGAAGTGCCTACCTGTAGATTTTGGCCTCTAGCTCAGCCGGCACCTAGGGAAACCTACCAAACCTGTGCATTTCTGAAAACTAGAGACCTAGGGGCATCCAAGATGGGGTGACTTGTGGGGCTGGGACCAGGTTCTGTTACCCAGAATCCTTTGCAAACCTCAAAATTTGGCTAAAAAAACACATGTTCCTCAAATTTCTGTGGCAGAAAGTTCTGGAATCTGAGAAGAGCCACAAATTTCCTTCCACCCAGCGTTCCCCCAAGTCTCCCGATAAAAATGATACCTCACTTGTGTGGGTAGGCCTAGCGCCCGTGACAGGAAACGCCCCAAAGCGCAACGTGGACACATCCAATTTTTTTAAAGAAAACAGAGGTGTTTTTTGCGAAGTGCCTACCTGTAGATTTTGGCCTCTAGCTCAGCCGGCACATAGGGAAACCTACCAAACCTGTGCATTTCTGAAAACTAGAGACCTAGGGGAATCCAAGATGGTGTGACTTGTGGGGCTCGGACCAGGTTCTGTTACCCAGAATCCTTTGCAAACCTCAAAATTTGGCTAAAAAAACACATGTTCTTCACATTTCTGTGGCAGAAAGTTCTGGAATCTGAGAGGAGCCACAAATTTCCTTCCACCCAGCGTTCCCCAAAGTCTCCCGATAAAAATGATACCTCACTTGTGTGGGTAGGCCTAGCGCCCACGACAGGAAACGCCCCAAAGCGCAACTTGGACATATCCCATTTTTTTAAAGAAAACAGAGGTGTTTTTTGCGAAGTGCCTACCTGTAGATTTTGGCCTCTAGCTCAGCCGGCACCTAGGGAAACCTACCAAACCTGTGCATTTCTGAAAACTAGAGACCTAGGGGCATCCAAGATGGGGTGACTTGTGGGGCTGGGACCAGGTTCTGTTACCCAGAATCCTTTGCAAACCTCAAAATTTGGCTAAAAAAACACATGTTCCTCACATTTCTGTGGCAGAAAGTTCTGGAATCTGAGAGGAGCCACAAATTTCCTTCCACCCAGCATTCCCGCAAGTCTCCCGATAAAAATGATACCTCACTTGTGTGGGTAGGCCTAGCGCCCGCGACAGGAAACGCCCCAAAGCGCAACGTGGAAACATCCAATTCTTTTAAAGAAAATAGAGGTGCTTTTTGCGAAGTGCCTACCTGTAGATTTTGGCCTCTAGCTCAGCCGGCACCTAGGGAAACCTACCAAACCTGTGCATTTCTGAAAACTAGAGACCTAGGGGCATCCAAGATGGGGTGACTTGTGGGGCTGGGACCAGGTTCTGTTACCCAGAATCCTTTGCAAACCTCAAAATTTGGCTAAAAAAACACATGTTCCTCAAATTTCTGTGGCAGAAAGTTCTGGAATCTGAGAAGAGCCACAAATTTCCTTCCACCCAGCGTTCCCCCAAGTCTCCCGATAAAAATGATACCTCACTTGTGTGGGTAGGCCTAGCGCCCGTGACAGGAAACGCCCCAAAGCGCAACGTGGACACATCCAATTTTTTTAAAGAAAACAGAGGTGTTTTTTGCGAAGTGCCTACCTGTAGATTTTGGCCTCTAGCTCAGCCGGCACATAGGGAAACCTACCAAACCTGTGCATTTCTGAAAACTAGAGACCTAGGGGAATCCAAGATGGTGTGACTTGTGGGGCTCGGACCAGGTTCTGTTACCCAGAATCCTTTGCAAACCTCAAAATTTGGCTAAAAAAACACACGTTCTTCACATTTCTGTGGCAGAAAGTTCTGGAATCTGAGAGGAGCCACAAATTTCCTTCCACCCAGCGTTCCCCAAAGTCTCCCGATAAAAATGATACCTCACTTGTGTGGGTAGGCCTAGCGCCCACGACAGGAAACGCCCCAAAGCGCAACGTGGACACATCCAATTTTTTTTTTTAAAACAGAGGTGTTTTTTGCGAAGTGTATACCTGTAGATTTTGGCCTCTAGCTCAGCCGGCACCTAGGGAAACCTACCAAACCTGTGCATTTCTGAAAATTAGAGACCTAGCGGAATCCAAGATGGGGTGACTTGTGGGGCTCGGACCAGGTTCTGTTACCCAGAATCCTTTGCAAACCTCAAAATTTGGCAAAAAAAACACATGTTCCTCACATTTCTGTGGCAGAAAGTTCTGGAATCTGAGAGGAGCCACAAATTTCCTTCCACCCAGCGTTCCCCCAAGTCTCCCGATAAAAATGATACCTCACTTGTGTGGGTAGGCCTAGCGCCTGCGACAGGAAACGCCCCAAAGCGCAACGTGGACACATCCAATTTTTTAAAACAAAATAGAGGTGATTTTTGCGAAGTGCCTACCTGTATATTTTGGCCTCTAGCTCAGCCGACACCTAGGGAAACCTACCAAACCTGTGCATTTCTAAAAACTAGAGACCTAGGGGAATTCAAGATGGGGTGACTTGTGGGGCTCGGACCAGGTTCTGTTACCCAGAATCCTTTCCAAACCTCAAAATTTGGCTAAAAAAACACATGTTCCTCACATTTCTGTGGCAGAAAGTTCTGGAATCTGAGAGGAGCCACAAATTTCCTTCCACCCAGCGTTCCCCCAAGTCTCCCGATAAAAATGATACCTCACTTGTGTGGGTAGGCCTAGCGCCCGCAACAGGAAACGCCCCAAAGCGCAACATGGACATATCCAATTTTTTTAAAGAAAACAGAGGTGTTTTTTGCGAAGTGCCTACCTGTAGATTTTGGCCTCTAGCTCAGCCGGCACCTAGGGAAACCTACCAAACCTGTGCATTTCTGAAAACTAGAGACCTAGGGGCATCCAAGATGGGGTGACTTGTGGGGCTGGGACCAGGTTCTGTTACCCAGAATCCTTTGCAAACCTCAAAATTTGGCTAAAAAAACACATGTTCCTCACATTTCTGTGGCAGAAAGTTCTGGAATCTGAGAGGAGCCACAAATTTCCTTCCACCCAGCATTCCCGCAAGTCTCCCGATAAAAATGATACCTCACTTGTGTGGGTAGGCCTAGCGCCCGCGACAGGAAACGCCCCAAAGCGCAACGTGGAAACATCCAATTCTTTTAAAGAAAATAGAGGTGCTTTTTGCGAAGTGCCTACCTGTAGATTTTGGCCTCTAGCTCAGCCGGCACCTAGGGAAACCTACCAAACCTGTGCATTTCTGAAAACTAGAGACCTAGGGGCATCCAAGATGGGGTGACTTGTGGGGCTGGGACCAGGTTCTGTTACCCAGAATCCTTTGCAAACCTCAAAATTTGGCTAAAAAAACACATGTTCCTCAAATTTCTGTGGCAGAAAGTTCTGGAATCTGAGAAGAGCCACAAATTTCCTTCCACCCAGCGTTCCCCCAAGTCTCCCGATAAAAATGATACCTCACTTGTGTGGGTAGGCCTAGCGCCCGTGACAGGAAACGCCCCAAAGCGCAACGTGGACACATCCAATTTTTTTAAAGAAAACAGAGGTGTTTTTTGCGAAGTGCCTACCTGTAGATTTTGGCCCCTAGCTCAGCCGGCACATAGGGAAACCTACCAAACCTGTGCATTTCTGAAAACTAGAGACCTAGGGGAATCCAAGATGGTGTGACTTGTGGGGCTCGGACCAGGTTCTGTTACCCAGAATCCTTTGCAAACCTCAAAATTTGGCTAAAAAAACACATGTTCTTCACATTTCTGTGGCAGAAAGTTCTGGAATCTGAGAGGAGCCACAAATTTCCTTCCACCCAGCGTTCCCCAAAGTCTCCCGATAAAAATGATACCTCACTTGTGTGGGTAGGCCTAGCGCCTGCGACAGGAAACGCCCCAAAGCGCAACGTGGACACATCCAATTTTTTAAAACAAAATAGAGGTGATTTTTGCGAAGTGCCTACCTGTATATTTTGGCCTCTAGCTCAGCCGACACCTAGGGAAACCTACCAAACCTGTGCATTTCTAAAAACTAGAGACCTAGGGGAATCCAAGATGGTGTGACTTGTGGGGCTCGGACCAGGTTCTGTTACCCAGAATCCTTTCCAAACCTCAAAATTTGGCTAAAAAAACACATGTTCCTCACATTTCTGTGGCAGAAAGTTCTGGAATCTGAGAGGAGCCACAAATTTCCTTCCACCCAGCGTTCCCCAAAGTCTCCCGATAAAAATGATACCTCACTTGTGTGGGTAGGCCTAGCGCCCACGACAGGAAACGCCCCAAAGCGCAACGTGGACACATCCAATTTTTTTTTTTAAAACAGAGGTGTTTTTTGCGAAGTGTCTACCTGTAGATTTTGGCCTCTAGCTCAGCCGGCACCTAGGGAAACCTACCAAACCTGTGCATTTCTGAAAATTAGAGACCTAGCGGAATCCAAGATGGGGTGACTTGTGGGGCTCGGACCAGGTTCTGTTACCCAGAATCCTTTGCAAACCTCAAAATTTGGCAAAAAAAACACATGTTCCTCACATTTCTGTGGCAGAAAGTTCTGGAATCTGAGAGGAGCCACAAATTTCCTTCCACCCAGCGTTCCCCCAAGTCTCCCGATAAAAATGATACCTCACTTGTGTGGGTAGGCCTAGCGCCCGTGACAGGAAACGCCCCAAAGCGCAACGTGGACACATCCAATTTTTTGAAAGAAAACAGAGGTGTTTTTTGCGAAGTGCCTACCTGTAGATTTTGGCCTCTAGCTCAGCCGGCACCTAGGGAAACCTACCAAACCTGTGCATTTCTGAAAACTAGAGACCTAGGGGAATCCAAGATGGGGTGACTTGTGGGGCTGGGACCAGGTTCTGTTACCCAGAATCCTTTGCAAACCTCAAAATTTGGCTAAAAAAAACACATGTTCCTCACATTTCTGTGGCAGAAAGTTCTGTAATCTGAGAGGAGCCACAAATTTCCTTCCACCCAGCGTTCCCGCAAGTCTCCCGATAAAAATGATACCTCACTTGTGTGGGTAGGCCTAGCGCCCGCGACAGGAAACGCCCCAAAGCGCAACTTGGACACATCCAATTTTTTTAAAGAAAATAGAGGTGCTTTTTGCGAAGTGCCTACCTGTAGATTTTGGCCTCTAGGTCAGCCGGCACCTAGGGAAACCTACCAAACCTGTGCATTTCTGAGAATTAGAGACCTAGGGGAATCCAAGATGGGGTGACTTGTGGGGCTGGGACCAGGTTCTGTTACCCAGAATCCTTTGCAAACTCCAAAATTTGGCTAAAAAAACACATGTTCCTCAAATTTCTGTGGCAGAAAGTTCTGGAATCTGAGAGGAGCCACAAATTTCCTTCCACCCAGCGTTCCCGCAAGTCTCCAGATAAAAATGATACCTCACTTGTGTGGGTAGGCCTAGCGCCTGCGACAGGAAACGCCCCAAAGCGCAACGTGGACACATCCAATTTTTTAAAACAAAATAGAGGTGATTTTTGCGAAGTGCCTACCTGTAGATTTTGGCCTCTAGCTCAGCCGACACCTAGGGAAACCTACCAAACCTGTGCATTTCTAAAAACTAGAGACCTAGGGGAATCCAAGATGGGGTGACTTGTGGAGCTCGGACCAGGTTCTGTTACCCAGAATCCTTTCCAAACCTCAAAATTTGGCTAAAAAAATACATGTTCCTCACATTTCTGTGGCAGAAAGTTCTGGAATCTGAGAGGAGCCACAAATTTCCTTCCACCCAGCGTTCCCCCAAGTCTCCCGATAAAAATGATACCTCACTTGTGTGGGTAGGCCTAGCGCCCGCGACAGGAAACGTCCCAAAGCGCAACATGGACATATCCAATTTTTTTAAAGAAAACAGAGGTGTTTTTTGCGAAGTGCCTACCTGTAGATTTTGGCCTCTAGCTCAGCCGGCACATAGGGAAACCTACCAAACCTGTGCATTTCTGAAAACTAGAGACCTAGGGGAATCCAAGATGGTGTGACCTGTGGGGCTCGGACCAGGTTCTGTTACCCAGAATCCTTTGCAAACCTCAAAATTTCGCTAAAAAAAACACATGTTCCTCACATTTCTGTGGCAGAAAGTTCTGGAATCTGAGAGGAGCCACAAATTTCCTTCCACCCAGCGTTCCCCAAAGTCTCCCGATAAAAATGATACCTCACTTGTGTGGGTAGGCCTAGCGCCCACGACAGGAAACGCCCCAAAGCGCAACGTGGACACATCCAATTTTTTTAAAAAAAACAGAGGTGTTTTTTGCGAAGTGTCTACCTGTAGATTTTGGCCTCTAGCTTAGCCGGCACCTAGGGAAACCTACCAAACCTGTGCATTTCTGAAAATTAGAGACCTAGGGGAATCCAAGATGGGGTGACTTGTGGGGCTCGGACCAGGTTCTGTTACCCAGAATCCTTTGCAAACCTCAAAATTTGGCTAAAAAAACACATGTTCCTCACATTTCTGTGGCAGAAAGTTCTGGAATCTGAGAGGAGCCACTAATTTCCTTCCACCCAGCGTTCCCCCAAGTCTCCCGATAAAAATGATACCTCACTTGTGTGGGTAGGCCTAGCGCCCGTGACAGGAAACGTCCCAAAGCGCAACGTGGACACATCCAATTTTTTGAAAGAAAACAGAGGTGTTTTTTGCGAAGTGCCTACCTGTAGATTTTGGCCTCTAGCTCAGCCGGCACCTAGGGAAACCTACCAAACCTGTGCATTTCTGAAAATTAGAGACCTAGGTTAATCCAAGATGGGGTGACTTGTGGGGCTCGGACCAGGTTCTGTTACCCAGAATCCTTTGCAAACCTCAAAATTTGGCTAAAAAAACACATGTTCCTCACATTTCTGTGGCAGAAAGTTCTGGAATCTGAGAGGAGCCACAAATTTCCTTCCACCCAGCGTTCCCGCAAGTCTCCCGATAAAAATGATACCTCACTTGTGTGGGTAGGCCTAGCGCCCGCGACAGGAAACGCCCCAAAGCGCAACTTGGACACATCCAATTTTTTTAAAGAAAATAGAGGTGCTTTTTGCGAAGTGCCTACCTGTAGATTTTGGCCTCTAGGTCAGCCGGCACCTAGGGAAACCTACCAAACCTGTGCATTTCTGAGAATTAGAGACCTAGGGGAATCCAAGATGGGGTGACTTGTGGGGCTCGGACCAGGTTCTGTTACCCAGAATCCTTTGCAAACCTCAAAATTTGGCTAAAAAAATACATATTCCTCACATTTCTGTGGCAGAAAGTTCTGGAATCTGAGAGGAGCCACAAATTTCCTTCCACACAGCGTTCCCCCAAGTCTCCCGATAAAAATGATACCTCACTTGTGTGGGTAGGCCTAGCGCCGCGACAGGAAACGCCCCAAAGCGCAACGTGGACACATCCAATTTTTTGAAAGAAAACAGAGGTTTTTTTTGCGAAGTGCCTACCTGTAGATTTTGGCCTCTAGCTCCGCCGGCACCTAGGGAAACCTACCAAACCTGTGCATTTCTGAAAACTAGAGACCTAGGGGAATCCAAGATGGGGTGACTTGTGGGGCTGGGACCAGGTTCTGTTACCCAGAATCCTTTGCAAACCTCTAAATTTGGCTAAAAAAACACATGTTCCTCACATTTCTGTGGCAGAAAGTTCTGGAATCTGAGAGGAGCCACAAATTTCCTTCCACCCAGCGTTCCCGCAAGTCTCCCGATAAAAATGATACCTCACTTGTGTGGGTAGGCCTAGCGCCCGCGACAGGAATCGCCCCAAAGCGCAACGTGGACACATCCAATTCTTTTAAAGAGAATAGAGGTGCTTTTTGCGAAGTGCCTACCTGTAGATTTTGGCCTCTAGCTCAGCCGGCACCTAGGGAAACCTACCAAACCTGTGCATTTCTGAAAACTAAAGACCTAGGGGAATCCAAGATAGGGTGACTTGTGGGGCTCGGACCAGGTTCTGTTACCCAGAATCCTTTGCAAACCTCAAAATTTGGCTAAACAAACACATGTTCCTCACATTTCTGTGGCAGAAAGTTCTGGAATCTGAGAGGAGCCACAAATTTCCTTCCACCCAGCGTTCCCCCAAGTCTCCCGATAAAAATGATACCTCACTTGTGTGGGTAGGCCTAGCGCCTGCGACAGGAAACGCCCCAAAGCGCAACGTGGACACATCCAATTTTTTAAAACAAAATAGAGGTGATTTTTGCGAAGTGCCTACCTGTATATTTTGGCCTCTAGCTCAGCCGACACCTAGGGAAACCTACCAAACCTGTGCATTTCTAAAAACTAGAGACCTAGGGGAATCCAAGATGGGGTGACTTGTGGGGCTCGGACCAGGTTCTGTTACCCAGAATCCTTTCCAAACCTCAAAATTTGGCTAAAAAAAACACATGTTCCTCACATTTCTGTGGCAGAAAGTTCTGGAATCTGAGAGGAGCCACAAATTTCCTTCCACCCAGCGTTCCCCCAAGTCTCCCGATAAAAATGATACCTCACTTGTGTGGGTAGGCCTAGCGCCCGCGACAGGAAACGCCCCAAAGCGCAACAATGACATATCCAATTTTTTTAAAGAAAACAGAGGTGTTTTTTGCGAAGTGCCTACCTGTAGATTTTGGCCTCTAGCTCAGCCGGCACCTAGGGAAACCTACCAAACCTGTGCATTTCTGAAAACTAGAGACCTAGGGGCATCCAAGATGGGGTGACTTGTGGGGCTGGGACCAGGTTCTGTTACCCAGAATCCTTTGCAAACCTCAAAATTTGGCTAAAAAAACACATGTTCCTCACATTTCTGTGGCAGAAAGTTCTGGAATCTGAGAGGAGCCACAAATTTCCTTCCACCCAGCGTTCCCGCAAGTCTCCCGATAAAAATGATACCTCACTTGTGTGGGTAGGCCTAGCGCCCGCGACAGGAAACGCCCCAAAGCGCAACGTGGACACATCCAATTCTTTTAAAGAAAATAGAGGTACTTTTTGCGAAGTGCCTACCTGTAGATTTTGGCCTCTAGCTCAGCCGGCACCTAGGGAAACCTACCAAACCTGTGCATTTCTGAAAACTAAAGACCTAGGGGAATCCAAGATGGGGTGACTTGTGGGGCTGGGACCAGGTTCTGTTACCCAGAATCCTTTGCAAACCTCAAAATTTGGCTAAAAAAACACATGTTCCTCACATTTCTGTGGCAGAAAGTTCTGGAATCTGAGAGGAGCCACAAATTTCCTTCCACCCAGCGTTCCCGCAAGTCTCCCGATAAAAATGATACCTCACTTGTGTGGGTAGGCCTAGCGCCCGCGACAGGAAACGCCCCAAAGCGCAACTTGGACACATCCAATTTTTTTAAAGAAAATAGAGGTGCTTTTTGCGAAGTGCCTACCTGTAGATTTTGGCCTCTAGGTCAGCCGGCACCTAGGGAAACCTACCAAACCTGTGCATTTCTGAGAATTAGAGACCTAGGGGAATCCAAGATGGGGTGACTTGTGGGGCTCGGACCAGGTTCTGTTACCAAGAATCCTTTGCAAACCTCAAAATTTGGCTAAAAAAATACATATTCCTCACATTTCTGTGGCAGAAAGTTCTGGAATCTGAGAGGAGCCACAAATTTCCTTCCACCCAGCGTTCCCCCAAGTCTCCCGATAAAAATGATACCTCACTTGTGTGGGTAGGCCTAGCGCCCGCGACAGGAAACGCCCCAAAGCGCAACGTGGACACATCCAATTTTTTGAAAGAAAACAGGTGTTTTTTGCGAAGTGCCTACCTGTAGATGTTGGCCTCTAGCTCAGCCGGCACCTAGGGAAACCTACCAAACCTGTGCATTTCTGAAAACTAGAGACCTAGGGGAATCCAAGATGGGGTGACTTGTGGGGCTCGGACCAGGTTCTGTTACCCAGAATCCTTTGCAAACCTCAAAATTTGGCTAAACAAACACATGTTCCTCACATTTCTGTGGCAGAAAGTTCTGGAATCTGAGAGGAGCCACAAATTTCCTTCCACCCAGCGTTCCCCCAAGTCTCCCGATAAAAATGATACCTCACTTGTGTGGGTAGGCCTAGCGCCCGCGACAGGAAACGCCCCAAAGCGCAACATGGACATATCCAATTTTTTAAAAGAAAACAGAGGTGTTTTTTGCGAAGTGCCTACCTGTAGATTTTGGCCTCTAGCTCAGCCGGCACATAGGGAAACCTACCAAACCTGTGCATTTCTGAAAACTAGAGACCTAGGGGAATCCAAGATGGTGTGACTTGTGGGGCTCGGACCAGGTTCTGTTACCCACAATCCTTTGCAAACCTCAAAATTTCGCTAAAAAAAACACATGTTCCTCACATTTCTGTGGCAGAAAGTTCTGGAATCTGAGAGGAGCCACAAATTTCCTTCCACCCAGCGTTCCCCAAAGTCTCCCGATAAAAATGATACCTCACTTGTGTGGGTAGGCCTAGCGCCCACGACAGGAAACGCCCCAAAGCGCAACGTGGACACATCCAATTTTTTTTAAAAAAACAGAGGTGTTTTTTGCGAAGTGTCTACCTGTAGATTTTGGCCTCTAGCTCAGCCGGCACCTAGTGAAACCTACCAAACCTGTGCATTTCTGAAAATTAGAGACCTAGGGGAATCCAAGATGGGGTGACTTGTGGGGCTCGGACCAGGTTCTGTTACCCAGAATCCTTTGCAAACCTCAAAATTTGGCTAAAAAAAAAATGTTCCTCACATTTCTGTGGCAGAAAGTTCTGGAATCTGAGAGGAGCCACAAATTTCCTTCCACCCAGCGTTCCCCCAAGTCTCCCGATAAAAATGATACCTCACTTGTGTGGGTAGGCCTAGCGCCCGTGACAGGAAACGCCCCAAAGCGCAACGTGGACACATCCAATTTTTTGAAAGAAAACAGAGGTGTTTTTTGCGAAGTGCCTACCTGTAGATTTTGGCCTCTAGCTCAGCCGGCACCTAGGGAAACCTACCAAAACTGTGCATTTCTGAAAACTAGAGACCTAGGGAAATCCAAGATGGGGTGACTTGTGGGGCTGGGACCAGGTTCTGTTACCCAGAATCCTTTGCAAACCTCAAAATTTGGCTAAAAAAACACATGTTCCTCACATTTCTGTGGCAGAAAGTTCTGGAATCTGAGAGGAGCCACAAATTTCCTTCCACCCAGCGTTCCCGCAAGTCTCCCGATAAAAATGATACCTCACTTGTGTGGGTAGGCCTAGCGCCCGCGACAGGAAACGCCCCAAAGCGCAACTTGGACACATCCAATTTTTTTAAAGAAAATAGAGGTGCTTTTTGCGAAGTGCCTACCTGTAGATTTTGGCCTCTAGGTCAGCCGGCACCTAGGGAAACCTACCAAACCTGTGCATTTCTGAGAATTAGAGACCTAGGGGAATCCAAGATGGGGTGACTTGTGGGGCTCGGACCAGGTTCTGTTACCCAGAATCCTTTGCAAACCTCAAAATTTGGCTAAAAAAATACATATTCCTCACATTTCTGTGGCAGAAAGTTCTGGAATCTGAGAGGAGCCACAAATTTCCTTGCACCCAGCGTTCCCCCAAGTCTCCCGATAAAAATGATACCTCACTTGTGTGGGTAGGCCTAGCGCCCGCGACAGGAAACGCCCCAAAGCGCAACGTGGACACATCCAATTTTTTGAAAGAAAACAGAGGTGTTTTTTGCGAAGTGCCTACCTGTAGATGTTGGCCTCTAGCTCAGCCGGCACCTAGGGAAACCTACCAAACCTGTGCATTTCTGAAAACTAGAGACCTAGGGGAATCCAAGATGGGGTGACTTGTGGGGCTGGGACCAGGTTCTGTTACCCAGAATCCTTTGCAAACTCCAAAATTTGGCTAAAAAAACACATGTTCCTCACATTTCTGTGGCAGAAAGTTCTGGAATCTGAGAGGAGCCACAAATTTCCTTCCACCCAGCGTTCCCGCAAGTCTCCCGATAAAAATGATACCTCACTTGTGTGGGTAGGCCTAGCGCTCGCGACAGGAAACGCCCCAAAGCGCAACGTGGACACATCCAATTCTTTTAAGGAAAATAGAGGTGCTTTTTGCGAAGTGCCTACCTGTAGATTTTGGCCTCTAGCTCAGCCGGCACCTAGGGAAACCTACCAAACCTGTGCATTTCTGAAAACTAAAGACCTAGGGGAATCCAAGATAGGGTGGCTTGTGGGGCTCGGACCAGGTTCTGTTACCCAGAATCCTTTGCAAACCTCAAAATTTGGCTAAACAAACACATGTTCCTCACATTTCTGTGGCAGAAAGTTCTGGAATCTGAGAGGAGCCACAAATTTCCTTCCACCCAGCGTTCCCCCAAGTCTCCCGATAAAAATGATACCTCACTTGTGTGGGTAGGCCTAGCGCCCGCGACAGGAAACGCCCCAAAGCGCAACATGGACATATCCAATTTTTTAAAAGAAAACAGAGGTGTTTTTTGCGAAGTGCCTACCTGTAGATTTTGGCCTCTAGCTCAGCCGGCACATAGGGAAACCTACCAAACCTGTGCATTTCTGAAAACTAGAGACCTAGGGGAATCCAAGATGGTGTGACTTGTGGGGCTCGGACCAGGTTCTGTTACCCACAATCCTTTGCAAACCTCAAAATTTCGCTAAAAAAAACACATGTTCCTCACATTTCTGTGGCAGAAAGTTCTGGAATCTGAGAGGAGCCACAAATTTCCTTCCACCCAGCGTTCCCCAAAGTCTCCCGATAAAAATGATACCTCACTTGTGTGGGTAGGCCTAGCGCCCACGACAGGAAACGCCCCAAAGCGCAACGTGGACACATCCAATTTTTTTTAAAAAAACAGAGGTGTTTTTTGCGAAGTGTCTACCTGTAGATTTTGGCCTCTAGCTCAGCCGGCACCTAGTGAAACCTACCAAACCTGTGCATTTCTGAAAATTAGAGACCTAGGGGAATCCAAGATGGGGTGACTTGTGGGGCTCGGACCAGGTTCTGTTACCCAGAATCCTTTGCAAACCTCAAAATTTGGCTAAAAAAAAAATGTTCCTCACATTTCTGTGGCAGAAAGTTCTGGAATCTGAGAGGAGCCACAAATTTCCTTCCACCCAGCGTTCCCCCAAGTCTCCCGATAAAAATGATACCTCACTTGTGTGGGTAGGCCTAGCGCCCGTGACAGGAAACGCCCCAAAGCGCAACGTGGACACATCCAATTTTTTGAAAGAAAACAGAGGTGTTTTTTGCGAAGTGCCTACCTGTAGATTTTGGCCTCTAGCTCAGCCGGCACCTAGGGAAACCTACCAAAACTGTGCATTTCTGAAAACTAGAGACCTAGGGGAATCCAAGATGGGGTGACTTGTGGGGCTGGGACCAGGTTCTGTTACCCAGAATCCTTTGCAAACCTCAAAATTTGGCTAAAAAAACACATGTTCCTCACATTTCTGTGGCAGAAAGTTCTGGAATCTGAGAGGAGCCACAAATTTCCTTCCACCCAGCGTTCCCGCAAGTCTCCCGATAAAAATGATACCTCACTTGTGTGGGTAGGCCTAGCGCCCGCGACAGGAAACGCCCCAAAGCGCAACTTGGACACATCCAATTTTTTTAAAGAAAATAGAGGTGCTTTTTGCGAAGTGCCTACCTGTAGATTTTGGCCTCTAGGTCAGCCGGCACCTAGGGAAACCTACCAAACCTGTGCATTTCTGAGAATTAGAGACCTAGGGGAATCCAAGATGGGGTGACTTGTGGGGCTCGGACCAGGTTCTGTTACCCAGAATCCTTTGCAAACCTCAAAATTTGGCTAAAAAAATACATATTCCTCACATTTCTGTGGCAGAAAGTTCTGGAATCTGAGAGGAGCCACAAATTTCCTTCCACCCAGCGTTCCCCCAAGTCTCCCGATAAAAATGATACCTCACTTGTGTGGGTAGGCCTAGCGCCCGCGACAGGAAACGCCCCAAAGCGCAACGTGGACACATCCAATTTTTTGAAAGAAAACAGAGGTGTTTTTTGCGAAGTGCCTACCTGTAGATGTTGGCCTCTAGCTCAGCCGGCACCTAGGGAAACCTACCAAACCTGTGCATTTCTGAAAACTAGAGACCTAGGGGAATCCAAGATGGGGTGACTTGTGGGGCTGGGACCAGGTTCTGTTACCCAGAATCCTTTGCAAACTCCAAAATTTGGCTAAAAAAACACATGTTCCTCACATTTCTGTGGCAGAAAGTTCTGGAATCTGAGAGGAGCCACAAATTTCCTTCCACCCAGCGTTCCCGCAAGTCTCCCGATAAAAATGATACCTCACTTGTGTGGGTAGGCCTAGCGCTCGCGACAGGAAACGCCCCAAAGCGCAACGTGGACACATCCAATTCTTTTAAAGAAAATAGAGGTGCTTTTTGCGAAGTGCCTACCTGTAGATTTTGGCCTCTAGCTCAGCCGGCACCTAGGGAAACCTACCAAACCTGTGCATTTCTGAAAACTAAAGACCTAGGGGAATCCAAGATAGGGTGGCTTGTGGGGCTCGGACCAGGTTCTGTTACCCAGAATCCTTTGCAAACCTCAAAATTTGGCTAAACAAACACATGTTCCTCACATTTCTGTGGCAGAAAGTTCTGGAATCTGAGAGGAGCCACAAATTTCCTTCCACCCAGCGTTCCCCCAAGTCTCCCGATAAAAATGATACCTCACTTGTGTGGGTAGGCCTAGCGCCCGCGACAGGAAACGCCCCAAAGCGCAACATGGACATATCCAATTTTTTTAAAGAAAACAGAGGTGTTTTTTGCGAAGTGCCTACCTGTAGATTTTGGCCTCTAGCTCAGCCGGCACATAGGGAAACCTACCAAACCTGTGCATTTCTGAAAACTAGAGACCTAGGGGAATCCAAGATGGTGTGACTTGTGGGGCTCGGACCAGGTTCTGTTACCCAGAATCCTTTGCAAACCTCAAAATTTCGCTAAAAAAAACACATGTTCCTCACATTTCTGTGGCAGAAAGTTCTGGAATCTGAGAGGAGCCACAAATTTCCTTCCACCCAGCGTTCCCCAAAGTCTCCCGATAAAAATGATACCTCACTTGTGTGGGTAGGCCTAGCGCCCACGACAGGAAACGCCCCAAAGCGCAACGTGGACACATCCAATTTTTTTAAAAAAAACAGAGGTGTTTTTTGCGAAGTGTCTACCTGTAGATTTTGGCCTCTAGCTCAGCCGGCACCTAGGGAAACCTACCAAACCTGTGCATTTCTGAAAATTAGAGACCTAGGGGAATCCAAGATGGGGTGACTTGTGGGGCTCGGACCAGGTTCTGTTACCCAGAATCCTTTGCAAACCTCAAAATTTGGCTAAAAAAACACATGTTCCTCACATTTCTGTGGCAGAAAGTTCTGGAATCTGAGAGGAGCCACAAATTTCCTTCCACCCAGCGTTCCCCCAAGTCTCCCGATAAAAATGATACCTCACTTGTGTGGGTAGGCCTAGCGCCCGTGACAGGAAACGCCCCAAAGCGCAACGTGGACACATCCAATTTTTTGAAAGAAAACAGAGGTGTTTTTTGCGAAGTGCCTACCTGTAGATTTTGGCCTCTAGCTCAGCCGGCACCTAGGGAAACCTACCAAACCTGTGCATTTCTGAAAATTAGAGACCTAGGGGAATCCAAGATGGGGTGACTTGTGGGGCTCGGACCAGGTTCTGTTACCCAGAATCCTTTGCAAACCTCACAATTTGGCTAAAAAAACACATGTTCCTCACATTTCTGTGGCAGAAAGTTCTGGAATCTGAGAGGAGCCACAAATTTCCTTCCACCCAGCGTTCCCGCAAGTCTCCCGATAAAAATGATACCTCACTTGTGTGGGTAGGCCTAGCGCCCGCGACAGGAAACGCCCCAAAGCGCAACTTGGACACATCCAATTTTTTTAAAGAAAATAGAGGTGCTTTTTGCGAAGTGCCTACCTGTAGATTTTGGCCTCTAGGTCAGCCGGCACCTAGGGAAACCTACCAAACCTGTGCATTTCTGAGAATTAGAGACCTAGGGGAATCCAAGATGGGGTGACTTGTGGGGCTCGGACCAGGTTCTGTTACCCAGAATCCTTTGCAAACCTCAAAATTTGGCTAAAAAAATACATATTCCTCACATTTCTGTGGCAGAAAGTTCTGGAATCTGAGAGGAGCCACAAATTTCCTTCCACCCAGCGTTCCCCCAAGTCTCCCGATAAAAATGATACCTCACTTGTGTGGGTAGGCCTAGCGCCCGCGACAGGAAACGCCCCAAAGCGCAACGTGGACACATCCAATTTTTTGAAAGAAAACAGAGGGTTTTTTTGCGAAGTGCCTACCTGTAGATTTTGGCCTCTAGCTCCGCCGGCACCTAGGGAAACCTACCAAACCTGTGCATTTCTGAAAACTAGAGACCTAGGGGAATCCAAGATGGGGTGACTTGTGGGGCTGGGACCAGGTTCTGTTACCCAGAATCCTTTGCAAACCTCAAAATTTGGCTAAAAAAACACATGTTCCTCACATTTCTGTGGCAGAAAGTTCTGGAATCTGAGAGGAGCCACAAATTTCCTTCCACCCAGCGTTCCCGCAAGTCTCCCGATAAAAATGATACCTCACTTGTGTGGGTAGGCCTAGCGCCCGCGACAGGAAACGCCCCAAAGCGCAACGTGGACACATCCAATTCTTTTAAAGAAAATAGAGGTACTTTTTGCGAAGTGCCTACCTGTAGATTTTGGCCTCTAGCTCAGCCGGCACCTAGGGAAACCTACCAAACCTGTGCATTTCTGAAAACTAAAGACCTAGGGGAATCCAAGATGGGGTGACTTGTGGGGCTGGGACCAGGTTCTGTTACCCAGAATCCTTTGCAAACCTCAAAATTTGGCTAAAAAAACACATGTTCCTCACATTTCTGTGGCAGAAAGTTCTGGAATCTGAGAGGAGCCACAAATTTCCTTCCACCCAGCGTTCCCGCAAGTCTCCCGATAAAAATGATACCTCACTTGTGTGGGTAGGCCTAGCGCCCGCGACAGGAAACGCCCCAAAGCGCAACTTGGACACATCCAATTTTTTTAAAGAAAATAGAGGTGCTTTTTGCGAAGTGCCTACCTGTAGATTTTGGCCTCTAGGTCAGCCGGCACCTAGGGAAACCTACCAAACCTGTGCATTTCTGAGAATTAGAGACCTAGGGGAATCCAAGATGGGGTGACTTGTGGGGCTCGGACCAGGTTCTGTTACCAAGAATCCTTTGCAAACCTCAAAATTTGGCTAAAAAAATACATATTCCTCACATTTCTGTGGCAGAAAGTTCTGGAATCTGAGAGGAGCCACAAATTTCCTTCCACCCAGCGTTCCCCCAAGTCTCCCGATAAAAATGATACCTCACTTGTGTGGGTAGGCCTAGCGCCCGCGACAGGAAACGCCCCAAAGCGCAACGTGGACACATCCAATTTTTTGAAAGAAAACAGGTGTTTTTTGCGAAGTGCCTACCTGTAGATGTTGGCCTCTAGCTCAGCCGGCACCTAGGGAAACCTACCAAACCTGTGCATTTCTGAAAACTAGAGACCTAGGGGAATCCAAGATGGGGTGACTTGTGGGGCTCGGACCAGGTTCTGTTACCCAGAATCCTTTGCAAACCTCAAAATTTGGCTAAACAAACACATGTTCCTCACATTTCTGTGGCAGAAAGTTCTGGAATCTGAGAGGAGCCACAAATTTCCTTCCACCCAGCGTTCCCCCAAGTCTCCCGATAAAAATGATACCTCACTTGTGTGGGTAGGCCTAGCGCCCGCGACAGGAAACGCCCCAAAGCGCAACATGGACATATCCAATTTTTTAAAAGAAAACAGAGGTGTTTTTTGCGAAGTGCCTACCTGTAGATTTTGGCCTCTAGCTCAGCCGGCACATAGGGAAACCTACCAAACCTGTGCATTTCTGAAAACTAGAGACCTAGGGGAATCCAAGATGGTGTGACTTGTGGGGCTCGGACCAGGTTCTGTTACCCACAATCCTTTGCAAACCTCAAAATTTCGCTAAAAAAAACACATGTTCCTCACATTTCTGTGGCAGAAAGTTCTGGAATCTGAGAGGAGCCACAAATTTCCTTCCACCCAGCGTTCCCCAAAGTCTCCCGATAAAAATGATACCTCACTTGTGTGGGTAGGCCTAGCGCCCACGACAGGAAACGCCCCAAAGCGCAACGTGGACACATCCAATTTTTTTTAAAAAAACAGAGGTGTTTTTTGCGAAGTGTCTACCTGTAGATTTTGGCCTCTAGCTCAGCCGGCACCTAGTGAAACCTACCAAACCTGTGCATTTCTGAAAATTAGAGACCTAGGGGAATCCAAGATGGGGTGACTTGTGGGGCTCGGACCAGGTTCTGTTACCCAGAATCCTTTGCAAACCTCAAAATTTGGCTAAAAAAAAAATGTTCCTCACATTTCTGTGGCAGAAAGTTCTGGAATCTGAGAGGAGCCACAAATTTCCTTCCACCCAGCGTTCCCCCAAGTCTCCCGATAAAAATGATACCTCACTTGTGTGGGTAGGCCTAGCGCCCGTGACAGGAAACGCCCCAAAGCGCAACGTGGACACATCCAATTTTTTGAAAGAAAACAGAGGTGTTTTTTGCGAAGTGCCTACCTGTAGATTTTGGCCTCTAGCTCAGCCGGCACCTAGGGAAACCTACCAAAACTGTGCATTTCTGAAAACTAGAGACCTAGGGAAATCCAAGATGGGGTGACTTGTGGGGCTGGGACCAGGTTCTGTTACCCAGAATCCTTTGCAAACCTCAAAATTTGGCTAAAAAAACACATGTTCCTCACATTTCTGTGGCAGAAAGTTCTGGAATCTGAGAGGAGCCACAAATTTCCTTCCACCCAGCGTTCCCGCAAGTCTCCCGATAAAAATGATACCTCACTTGTGTGGGTAGGCCTAGCGCCCGCGACAGGAAACGCCCCAAAGCGCAACTTGGACACATCCAATTTTTTTAAAGAAAATAGAGGTGCTTTTTGCGAAGTGCCTACCTGTAGATTTTGGCCTCTAGGTCAGCCGGCACCTAGGGAAACCTACCAAACCTGTGCATTTCTGAGAATTAGAGACCTAGGGGAATCCAAGATGGGGTGACTTGTGGGGCTCGGACCAGGTTCTGTTACCCAGAATCCTTTGCAAACCTCAAAATTTGGCTAAAAAAATACATATTCCTCACATTTCTGTGGCAGAAAGTTCTGGAATCTGAGAGGAGCCACAAATTTCCTTGCACCCAGCGTTCCCCCAAGTCTCCCGATAAAAATGATACCTCACTTGTGTGGGTAGGCCTAGCGCCCGCGACAGGAAACGCCCCAAAGCGCAACGTGGACACATCCAATTTTTTGAAAGAAAACAGAGGTGTTTTTTGCGAAGTGCCTACCTGTAGATGTTGGCCTCTAGCTCAGCCGGCACCTAGGGAAACCTACCAAACCTGTGCATTTCTGAAAACTAGAGACCTAGGGGAATCCAAGATGGGGTGACTTGTGGGGCTGGGACCAGGTTCTGTTACCCAGAATCCTTTGCAAACTCCAAAATTTGGCTAAAAAAACACATGTTCCTCACATTTCTGTGGCAGAAAGTTCTGGAATCTGAGAGGAGCCACAAATTTCCTTCCACCCAGCGTTCCCGCAAGTCTCCCGATAAAAATGATACCTCACTTGTGTGGGTAGGCCTAGCGCTCGCGACAGGAAACGCCCCAAAGCGCAACGTGGACACATCCAATTCTTTTAAGGAAAATAGAGGTGCTTTTTGCGAAGTGCCTACCTGTAGATTTTGGCCTCTAGCTCAGCCGGCACCTAGGGAAACCTACCAAACCTGTGCATTTCTGAAAACTAAAGACCTAGGGGAATCCAAGATAGGGTGGCTTGTGGGGCTCGGACCAGGTTCTGTTACCCAGAATCCTTTGCAAACCTCAAAATTTGGCTAAACAAACACATGTTCCTCACATTTCTGTGGCAGAAAGTTCTGGAATCTGAGAGGAGCCACAAATTTCCTTCCACCCAGCGTTCCCCCAAGTCTCCCGATAAAAATGATACCTCACTTGTGTGGGTAGGCCTAGCGCCCGCGACAGGAAACGCCCCAAAGCGCAACATGGACATATCCAATTTTTTAAAAGAAAACAGAGGTGTTTTTTGCGAAGTGCCTACCTGTAGATTTTGGCCTCTAGCTCAGCCGGCACATAGGGAAACCTACCAAACCTGTGCATTTCTGAAAACTAGAGACCTAGGGGAATCCAAGATGGTGTGACTTGTGGGGCTCGGACCAGGTTCTGTTACCCACAATCCTTTGCAAACCTCAAAATTTCGCTAAAAAAAACACATGTTCCTCACATTTCTGTGGCAGAAAGTTCTGGAATCTGAGAGGAGCCACAAATTTCCTTCCACCCAGCGTTCCCCAAAGTCTCCCGATAAAAATGATACCTCACTTGTGTGGGTAGGCCTAGCGCCCACGACAGGAAACGCCCCAAAGCGCAACGTGGACACATCCAATTTTTTTTAAAAAAACAGAGGTGTTTTTTGCGAAGTGTCTACCTGTAGATTTTGGCCTCTAGCTCAGCCGGCACCTAGTGAAACCTACCAAACCTGTGCATTTCTGAAAATTAGAGACCTAGGGGAATCCAAGATGGGGTGACTTGTGGGGCTCGGACCAGGTTCTGTTACCCAGAATCCTTTGCAAACCTCAAAATTTGGCTAAAAAAAAAATGTTCCTCACATTTCTGTGGCAGAAAGTTCTGGAATCTGAGAGGAGCCACAAATTTCCTTCCACCCAGCGTTCCCCCAAGTCTCCCGATAAAAATGATACCTCACTTGTGTGGGTAGGCCTAGCGCCCGTGACAGGAAACGCCCCAAAGCGCAACGTGGACACATCCAATTTTTTGAAAGAAAACAGAGGTGTTTTTTGCGAAGTGCCTACCTGTAGATTTTGGCCTCTAGCTCAGCCGGCACCTAGGGAAACCTACCAAAACTGTGCATTTCTGAAAACTAGAGACCTAGGGGAATCCAAGATGGGGTGACTTGTGGGGCTGGGACCAGGTTCTGTTACCCAGAATCCTTTGCAAACCTCAAAATTTGGCTAAAAAAACACATGTTCCTCACATTTCTGTGGCAGAAAGTTCTGGAATCTGAGAGGAGCCACAAATTTCCTTCCACCCAGCGTTCCCGCAAGTCTCCCGATAAAAATGATACCTCACTTGTGTGGGTAGGCCTAGCGCCCGCGACAGGAAACGCCCCAAAGCGCAACTTGGACACATCCAATTTTTTTAAAGAAAATAGAGGTGCTTTTTGCGAAGTGCCTACCTGTAGATTTTGGCCTCTAGGTCAGCCGGCACCTAGGGAAACCTACCAAACCTGTGCATTTCTGAGAATTAGAGACCTAGGGGAATCCAAGATGGGGTGACTTGTGGGGCTCGGACCAGGTTCTGTTACCCAGAATCCTTTGCAAACCTCAAAATTTGGCTAAAAAAATACATATTCCTCACATTTCTGTGGCAGAAAGTTCTGGAATCTGAGAGGAGCCACAAATTTCCTTCCACCCAGCGTTCCCCCAAGTCTCCCGATAAAAATGATACCTCACTTGTGTGGGTAGGCCTAGCGCCCGCGACAGGAAACGCCCCAAAGCGCAACGTGGACACATCCAATTTTTTGAAAGAAAACAGAGGTGTTTTTTGCGAAGTGCCTACCTGTAGATGTTGGCCTCTAGCTCAGCCGGCACCTAGGGAAACCTACCAAACCTGTGCATTTCTGAAAACTAGAGACCTAGGGGAATCCAAGATGGGGTGACTTGTGGGGCTGGGACCAGGTTCTGTTACCCAGAATCCTTTGCAAACTCCAAAATTTGGCTAAAAAAACACATGTTCCTCACATTTCTGTGGCAGAAAGTTCTGGAATCTGAGAGGAGCCACAAATTTCCTTCCACCCAGCGTTCCCGCAAGTCTCCCGATAAAAATGATACCTCACTTGTGTGGGTAGGCCTAGCGCTCGCGACAGGAAACGCCCCAAAGCGCAACGTGGACACATCCAATTCTTTTAAAGAAAATAGAGGTGCTTTTTGCGAAGTGCCTACCTGTAGATTTTGGCCTCTAGCTCAGCCGGCACCTAGGGAAACCTACCAAACCTGTGCATTTCTGAAAACTAAAGACCTAGGGGAATCCAAGATAGGGTGGCTTGTGGGGCTCGGACCAGGTTCTGTTACCCAGAATCCTTTGCAAACCTCAAAATTTGGCTAAACAAACACATGTTCCTCACATTTCTGTGGCAGAAAGTTCTGGAATCTGAGAGGAGCCACAAATTTCCTTCCACCCAGCGTTCCCCCAAGTCTCCCGATTAAAATGATACCTCACTTGTGTGGGTAGGCCTAGCGCCCGCGACAGGAAACGCCCCAAAGCGCAACATGGACATATCCAATTTTTTTAAAGAAAACAGAGGTGTTTTTTGCGAAGTGCCTACCTGTAGATTTTGGCCTCTAGCTCAGCCGGCACATAGGGAAACCTACCAAACCTGTGCATTTCTGAAAACTAGAGACCTAGGGGAATCCAAGATGGTGTGACTTGTGGGGCTCGGACCAGGTTCTGTTACCCAGAATCCTTTGCAAACCTCAAAATTTCGCTAAAAAAAACACATGTTCCTCACATTTCTGTGGCAGAAAGTTCTGGAATCTGAGAGGAGCCACAAATTTCCTTCCACCCAGCGTTCCCCAAAGTCTCCCGATAAAAATGATACCTCACTTGTGTGGGTAGGCCTAGCGCCCACGACAGGAAACGCCCCAAAGCGCAACGTGGACACATCCAATTTTTTTAAAAAAAACAGAGGTGTTTTTTGCGAAGTGTCTACCTGTAGATTTTGGCCTCTAGCTCAGCCGGCACCTAGGGAAACCTACCAAACCTGTGCATTTCTGAAAATTAGAGACCTAGGGGAATCCAAGATGGGGTGACTTGTGGGGCTCGGACCAGGTTCTGTTACCCAGAATCCTTTGCAAACCTCAAAATTTGGCTAAAAAAACACATGTTCCTCACATTTCTGTGGCAGAAAGTTCTGGAATCTGAGAGGAGCCACAAATTTCCTTCCACCCAGCGTTCCCCCAAGTCTCCCGATAAAAATGATACCTCACTTGTGTGGGTAGGCCTAGCGCCCGTGACAGGAAACGCCCCAAAGCGCAACGTGGACACATCCAATTTTTTGAAAGAAAACAGAGGTGTTTTTTGCGAAGTGCCTACCTGTAGATTTTGGCCTCTAGCTCAGCCGGCACCTAGGGAAACCTACCAAACCTGTGCATTTCTGAAAATTAGAGACCTAGGGGAATCCAAGATGGGGTGACTTGTGGGGCTCGGACCAGGTTCTGTTACCCAGAATCCTTTGCAAACCTCACAATTTGGCTAAAAAAACACATGTTCCTCACATTTCTGTGGCAGAAAGTTCTGGAATCTGAGAGGAGCCACAAATTTCCTTCCACCCAGCGTTCCCGCAAGTCTCCCGATAAAAATGATACCTCACTTGTGTGGGTAGGCCTAGCGCCCGCGACAGGAAACGCCCCAAAGCGCAACTTGGACACATCCAATTTTTTTAAAGAAAATAGAGGTGCTTTTTGCGAAGTGCCTACCTGTAGATTTTGGCCTCTAGGTCAGCCGGCACCTAGGGAAACCTACCAAACCTGTGCATTTCTGAGAATTAGAGACCTAGGGGAATCCAAGATGGGGTGACTTGTGGGGCTCGGACCAGGTTCTGTTACCCAGAATCCTTTGCAAACCTCAAAATTTGGCTAAAAAAATACATATTCCTCACATTTCTGTGGCAGAAAGTTCTGGAATCTGAGAGGAGCCACAAATTTCCTTCCACCCAGCGTTCCCCCAAGTCTCCCGATAAAAATGATACCTCACTTGTGTGGGTAGGCCTAGCGCCCGCGACAGGAAACGCCCCAAAGCGCAACGTGGACACATCCAATTTTTTGAAAGAAAACAGAGGGTTTTTTTGCGAAGTGCCTACCTGTAGATTTTGGCCTCTAGCTCCGCCGGCACCTAGGGAAACCTACCAAACCTGTGCATTTCTGAAAACTAGAGACCTAGGGGAATCCAAGATGGGGTGACTTGTGGGGCTGGGACCAGGTTCTGTTACCCAGAATCCTTTGCAAACCTCTAAATTTGGCTAAAAAAACACATGTTCCTCACATTTCTGTGGCAGAAAGTTCTGGAATCTGAGAGGAGCCACAAATTTCCTTCCACCCAGCGTTCCCGCAAGTCTCCCGATAAAAATGATACCTCACTTGTGTGGGTAGGCCTAGCGCCCGCGACAGGAATCGCCCCAAAGCGCAACGTGGACACATCCAATTCTTTTAAAGAAAATAGAGGTGCTTTTTGCGAAGTGCCTACCTGTAGATTTTGGCCTCTAGCTCAGCCGGCACCTAGGGAAACCTACCAAACCTGTGCATTTCTGAAAACTAAAGACCTAGGGGAATCCAAGATAGGGTGACTTGTGGGGCTCGGACCAGGTTCTGTTACCCAGAATCCTTTGCAAACCTCAAAATTTGGCTAAACAAACACATGTTCCTCACATTTCTGTGGCAGAAAGTTCTGGAATCTGGGAGGAGCCACAAATTTCCTTCCACCCAGCGTTCCTGCAAGTCTCCCGATAAAAATGATACCTCACTTGTGTGGGTAGGCCTAGCGCCCGCGACAGGAAACGCCCCAAAGCGCAACTTGGACACATCCAATTTTTTTAAAGAAAATAGAGGTGCTTTTTGCGAAGTGCCTACCTGTAGATTTTGGCCTCTAGGTCAGCCGGCACCTAGAGAAACCTACCAAACCTGTGCATTTCTGAGAATTAGAGACCTAGGGGAATCCAAGATGGGGTGACTTGTGGGGCTCGGACCAGGTTCTGTTACCCAGAATCCTTTGCAAACCTCAAAATTTGGCTAAAAAAACACATGTTCCTCACATTTCTGTGGCAGAAAGTTCTGGAATCTGAGAGGAGCCACAAATTTCCTTCCACCCAGCGTTCCCCCAAGTCTCCCGATAAAAATGATACCTCACTTGTGTGGGTAGGCCTAGCGCCCGTGACAGGAAACGCCCCAAAGCGCAACGTGGACACATCCAATTTTTTGAAAGAAAACAGAGGTGTTTTTTGTGAAGTGCCTACCTGTAGATTTTGGCCTCTAGCTCAGCCGGCACCTAGGGAAACCTACCAAACCTGTGCATTTCTGAAAATTAGAGACCTAGGGGAATCCAAGATGGGGTGACTTGTGGGGCTCGGACCAGGTTCTGTTACCCAGAATCCTTTGCAAACCTCACAATTTGGCTAAAAAAACACATGTTCCTCATATTTCTGTGGCAGAAAGTTCTGGAATCTGAGAGGAGCCACAAATTTCCTTCCACCCAGCGTTCCCGCAAGTCTCCCGATAAAAATGATACCTCACTTGTGTGGGTAGGCCTAGCGCCCGCGACAGGAAACGCCCCAAAGCGCAACTTGGACACATCCAATTTTTTTAAAGAAAATAGAGGTGCTTTTTGCGAAGTGCCTACCTGTAGATTTTGGCCTCTAGGTCAGCCGGCACCTAGGGAAACCTACCAAACCTGTGCATTTCTGAGAATTAGAGACCTAGGGGAATCCAAGATGGGGTGACTTGTGGGGCTCGGACCAGGTTCTGTTACCCAGAATCCTTTGCAAACCTCAAAATTTGGCTAAAAAAATACATATTCCTCACATTTCTGTGGCAGAAAGTTCTGGAATCTGAGAGGAGCCACAAATTTCCTTCCACCCAGCGTTCCCCCAAGTCTCCCGATAAAAATGATACCTCACTTGTGTGGGTAGGCCTAGCGCCCGCGACAGGAAACGCCCCAAAGCGCAACGTGGACACATCCAATTTTTTGAAAGAAAACAGAGGGTTTTTTTGCGAAGTGCCTACCTGTAGATTTTGGCCTCTAGCTCCGCCGGCACCTAGGGAAACCTACCAAACCTGTGCATTTCTGAAAACTAGAGACCTAGGGGAATCCAAGATGGGGTGACTTGTGGGGCTGGGACCAGGTTCTGTTACCCAGAATCCTTTGCAAACCTCTAAATTTGGCTAAAAAAACACATGTTCCTCACATTTCTGTGGCAGAAAGTTCTGGAATCTGAGAGGAGCCACAAATTTCCTTCCACCCAGCGTTCCCGCAAGTCTCCCGATAAAAATGATACCTCACTTGTGTGGGTAGGCCTAGCGCCCGCGACAGGAATCGCCCCAAAGCGCAACGTGGACACATCCAATTCTTTTAAAGAAAATAGAGGTGCTTTTTGCGAAGTGCCTACCTGTAGATTTTGGCCTCTAGCTCAGCCGGCACCTAGGGAAACCTACCAAACCTGTGCATTTCTGAAAACTAAAGACCTAGGGGAATCCAAGATAGGGTGACTTGTGGGGCTCGGACCAGGTTCTGTTACCCAGAATCCTTTGCAAACCTCAAAATTTGGCTAAACAAACACATGTTCCTCACATTTCTGTGGCAGAAAGTTCTGGAATCTGGGAGGAGCCACAAATTTCCTTCCACCCAGCGTTCCTGCAAGTCTCCCGATAAAAATGATACCTCACTTGTGTGGGTAGGCCTAGCGCCCGCGACAGGAAACGCCCCAAAGCGCAACTTGGACACATCCAATTTTTTTAAAGAAAATAGAGGTGCTTTTTGCGAAGTGCCTACCTGTAGATTTTGGCCTCTAGGTCAGCCGGCACCTAGGGAAACCTACCAAACCTGTGCATTTCTGAGAATTAGAGACCTAGGGGAATCCAAGATGGGGTGACTTGTGGGGCTCGGACCAGGTTCTGTTACCCAGAATCCTTTGCAAACCTCAAAATTTGGCTAAAAAAATACATATTCCTCACATTTCTGTGGCAGAAAGTTCTGTTATCTGAGAGGAGCCACAAATTTCCTTCCACCCAGCGTTCCCCCAAGTCTCCCGATAAAAATGATACCTCACTTGTGTGGGTAGGCCTAACGCCCGCGACAGGAAACGCCCCAAAGCGCAACGTGGACACATCCAATTTTTTGAAAGAAAACAGAGGGTTTTTTTGCGAAGTGCCTACCTGTAGATTTTGGCCTCTAGCTCCGCCGGCACCTAGGGAAACCTACCAAACCTGTGCATTTCTGAAAACTAGAGACCTAGGGGAATCCAAGATGGGGTGACTTGTGGGGCTGGGACCAGGTTCTGTTACCCAGAATCCTTTGCAAACCTCTAAATTTGGCTAAAAAAACACATGTTCCTCACATTTCTGTGGCAGAAAGTTATGGAATCTGAGAGGAGCCACAAATTTCCTTCCACCCAGCGTTCCCGCAAGTCTCCCGATAAAAATGATACCTCACTTGTGTGGGTAGGCCTAGCGCCCGCGACAGGAATCGCCCCAAAGCGCAACGTGGACACATCCAATTCTTTTAAAGAAAATAGAGGTGCTTTTTGCGAAGTGCCTACCTGTAGATTTTGGCCTCTAGCTCAGCCGGCACCTAGGGAAACCTACCAAACCTGTGCATTTCTGAAAACTAAAGACCTAGGGGAATCCAAGATAGGGTGACTTGTGGGGCTCGGACCAGGTTCTGTTACCCAGAATCCTTTGCAAACCTCAAAATTTGGCTAAACAAACACATGTTCCTCACATTTCTGTGGCAGAAAGTTCTGGAATCTGAGAGGAGCCACAAATTTCCTTCCACCCAGCGTTCCCCCAAGTCTCCCGATAAAAATGATACCTCACTTGTGTGGGTAGGCCTAGCGCCTGCGACAGGAAACGCCCCAAAGCGCAACGTGGACACATCCAATTTTTTAAAACAAAATAGAGGTGATTTTTGCGAAGTGCCTACCTGTATATTTTGGCCTCTAGCTCAGCCGACACCTAGGGAAACCTACCAAACCTGTGCATTTCTAAAAACTAGAGACCTAGGGGAATCCAAGATGGGGTGACTTGTGGGGCTCGGACCAGGTTCTGTTACCCAGAATCCTTTCCAAACCTCAAAATTTGGCTAAAAAAACACATGTTCCTCACATTTCTGTGGCAGAAAGTTCTGGAATCTGAGAGGAGCCACAAATTTCCTTCCACCCAGCGTTCCCCCAAGTCTCCCGATAAAAATGATACCTCACTTGTGTGGGTAGGCCTAGCGCCCGCGACAGGAAACGCCCCAAAGCGCAACATGGACATATCCAATTTTTTTAAAGAAAACAGAGGTGTTTCTTGTGAAGTGCCTACCTGTAGATTTTGGCCTCTAGCTCAGCCGGCACCTAGGGAAACCTACCAAACCTGTGCATTTCTGAAAACTAGAGACCTAGGGGCATCCAAGATGGGGTGACTTGTGGGGCTGGGACCAGGTTCTGTTACCCAGAATCCTTTGCAAACCTCAAAATGTGGCTAAAAAAACACATATTCCTCACATTTCTGTGGCAGAAAGTTCTGGAATCTGAGAGGAGCCACAAATTTCCTTCCACCCAGCGTTCCCCCAAGTCTCCCGATAAAAATGATACCTCACTTGTGTGGGTAGGCCTAGCGCCCGCGACAGGAAACGCCCCAAAGCGCAACGTGGACACATCTAATTTTTTGAAAGAAAACAGAGGTGTTTTTTGCGAAGTGCCTACCTGTAGATTTTGGCCTCGTGCTCAGCCGGCACCTAGGGAAACCTACCAAACCTGTGCATTTCTGAAAACTAGAGACCTAGGGGAATCCAAGATGGGGTGACTTGTGGGGCTCGGACCAGGTTCTGTTACCCAGAATCCTTTGCAAACCTCAAAATTTGGCTAACAAAACACATGTTCCTCACATTTCTGTGGCAGAAAGTTCTGGAATCTGAGAAGAGCCACAAATTTCCTTCCACCCAGCGTTCCCCCAAGTCTCCCGATAAAAATGATACCTCACTTGTGTGGGTAGGCCTAGCGCCCGTGACAGGAAACGCCCCAAAGCGCAACGTGGACACATCCAATTTTTTTAAAGAAAACAGAGGTGTTTTTTGCGAAGTGCCTACCTGTAGATTTTGGCCTCTAGCTCAGCCGGCACCTAGGGAAACCTACCAAACCTGTGCATTTCTGAAAACTAGAGACCTAGGGGAATCCAAGATGGGGTGACTTGTGGGGCTCGGACCAGGTTCTGTTACCCAGAATCCTTTGCAAACCTCAAAATTTGGCTAAAAAAACACATGTTCCTCACATTTCTGTGGCAGAAAGTTCTGGAATCTGAGAGGAGCCACAAATTTCCTTCCACCCAGCGTTCCCGCAAGTCTCCCGATAAAAATGATACCTCACTTGTGTGGGTAGGCCTAGCGCCCGCGACAGGAAACGCCCCAAAGCGCAACGTGGACACATCCAATTCTTTTAAAGAAAATAGAGGTGCTTTTTGCGAAGTGCCTACCTGTAGATTTTGGCCTCTAGCTCAGCCGGCACCTATGGAAACCTACCAAACCTGTGCATTTCTGAAAACTAAAGACCTAGGGGAATCCAAGATAGGGTGACTTGTGGGGCTCGGACCAGGTTCTGTTACCCAGAATCCTTTGCAAACCTCAAAATTTGGCTAAACAAACACATGTTCCTCACATTTCTGTGGGAGAAAGTTCTGGAATCTGAGACGAGCCACAAATTTCCTTCCACCCAGCGTTCCCCCAAGTCTCCCGATAAAAATGATACCTCACTTGTGTGGGTAGGCCTAGCTCCTGTGACAGGAAACGCCCCAAAGCGCAACGTGGACACATCCAATTTTTTTAAAGAAAACAGAGGTGTTTTTTGCGAAGTGCCTACCTGTAGATTTTGGCCTCTAGCTCAGCCGGCACCTAGGGAAACCTACCAAACCTGTGCATTTCTGAAAACTAGAGACCTAGGGGAATCCAAGATGGGGTGACTTGTGGGGCTCGGACCAGGTTCTGTTACCCAGAATCCTTTGCAAACCTCAAAATTTGGCTAAAAAAACACATGTTCCTCACATTTCTGTGGCAGAAAGTTCTGGAATCTGAGAGGAGCCACAAATTTCCTTCCACCCAGCGTTCCCGCAAGTCTCCCGATAAAAATGATACCTCACTTGTGTGGGTAGGCCTAGCGCCCGCGACAGGAAACGCCCCAAAGCGCAACGTGGACACATCCAATTCTTTTAAAGAAAATAGAGGTGCTTTTTGCGAAGTGCCTACCTGTAGATTTTGGCCTCTAGCTCAGCCGGCACCTATGGAAACCTACCAAACCTGTGCATTTCTGAAAACTAAAGACCTAGGGGAATCCAAGATAGGGTGACTTGTGGGGCTCGGACCAGGTTCTGTTACCCAGAATCCTTTGCAAACCTCAAAATTTGGCTAAACAAACACATGTTCCTCACATTTCTGTGGGAGAAAGTTCTGGAATCTGAGAGGAGCCACAAATTTCCTTCCACCCAGCGTTCCCCCAAGTCTCCCGATAAAAATGATACCTCACTTGTGTGGGTAGGCCTAGCGCCTGCGACAGGAAACGCCACAAAGCGCAACGTGGACACATCCAATTTTTTTAAACAAAATAGAGGTGATTTTTGCGAAGTGCCTACCTGTAGATTTTGGCCTCTAGCTCAGCCGACACCTAGGGAAACCTACCAAACCTGTGCATTTCTAAAAACTAGAGACCTAGGGGAATCCAAGATGGGGTGACTTGTGGGGCTCGGACCAGGTTCTGTTACCCAGAATCCTTTCCAAACCTCAAAATTTGGCTAAAAAAACACATGTTCCTCACATTTCTGTGGCAGAAAGTTCTGGAATCTGAGAGGAGCCACAAATTTCCTTCCACCCAGCGTTCCCCCAAGTCTCCCGATAAAAATGATACCTCACTTGTGTGGGTAGGCCTAGCGCCCGCGACAGGAAACGCCCCAAAGCGCAACATGGACATATCCAATTTTTTTTAAGAAAACAGAGGTGTTTTTTGCAAAGTGCCTACCTGTAGAATTTGGCCTCTAGCTCAGCCGGCACCTAGGGAAACCTACCAAACCTGTGCATTTCTGAAAACTAGAGACCTAGGGGCATCCAAGATGGGGTGACTTGTGGGGCTGGGACCAGGTTCTGTTACCCAGAATCCTTTGCAAACCTCAAAATGTGGCTAAAAAAACACATATTCCTCACATTTCTGTGGCAGAAAGTTCTGGAATCTGAGAGGAGCCACAAATTTCCTTCTACCCAGCGTTCCCCCAAGTCTCCCGATAAAAATGATACCTCACTTGTGTGGGTAGGCCTAGCGCCCGCGACAGGAAACGCCCCAAAGCGCAACGTGGACACATCCAATTTTTTGAAAGAAAACAGAGGTGTTTTTTGCGAAGTGCCTACCTGTAGATTTTGGCCTCTTGCTCAGCCGGCACCTAGGGAAACCTACCAAACCTGTGCATTTCTGAAAACTAGAGACCTAGGGGAATCCAAGGTGGGGTGACTTGTGGGGCTCGGACCAGGTTCTGTTACCCAGAATCCTTTGCAAACCTCAAAATTTGGCTAAAAAAACACATGTTCCTCACATTTCTGTGGCAGAAAGTTCTGGAATCTGAGAAGAGCCACAAATTTCCTTCCACCCAGCGTTCCCCCAAGTCTCCCGATAAAAATGATACCTCACTTGTGTGGGTAGGCCTAGCGCCCGTGACAGGAAACGCCCCAAAGCGCAACGTGGACACATCCAATTTTGTTAAAGAAAACAGAGGTGTTTTTTGCCAAGTGCCTACCTGTAGATTTTGGCCTCTAGCTCAGCCGGCACCTAGGGAAACGTACCAAACCTGTGCATTTCTGAAAACTAGAGACCTAGGGGAATCCAAGATGGGGTGACTTGTGGGGCTCGGACCAGGTTCTGTTACCCAGAATCCTTTGCAAACCTCAAAATTTGGCTAAAAAAACACATATTCCTCACATTTCTGTGGCAGAAAGTTCTGGAATCTGAGAGGAGCCACAAATTTCCTTCCACCCAGCGTTCCCCCAAGTCTCCCGATAAAAATGATACCTCACTTGTGTGGGTAGGCCTAGCGCCCGCGACAGGAAACGCCCCAAAGCGCAACGTGGACACATCCAATTTTTTGAAAGAAAACAGAGGTGTTTTTTGCGAAGTGCCTACCTGTAGATTTTGGCCTCTAGCTCAGCCGGCACCTAGGGAAACCTACCAAACCTGTGCATTTCTGAAAACTAGAGACCTAGGGGAATCCAAGATGGGGTGACTTGTGGGGCTGGGACCAGGTTCTGTTACCCAGAATCCTTTGCAAACCTCAAAATTTGGCTAAAAAAACACATGTTCCTCACATTTCTGTGGCAGAAAGTTCTGGAATCTGAGAGGAGCCACAAATTTCCTTCCACCCAGCGTTCCCGCAAGTCTCCCGATAAAAATGATACCTCACTTGTGTGGGTAGGCCTAGCGCCCGCGACAGGAAACGCCCCAAAGCGCAACTTGGACACATCCAATTTTTTTAAAGAAAATAGAGGTGCTTTTTGCGAAGTGCCTACCTGTAGATTTTGGCCTCTAGGTCAGCCGGCACCTAGGGAAACCTACCAAACCTGTGCATTTCTGAGAATTAGAGACCTAGGGGAATCCAAGATGGGGTGACTTGTGGGCCTCGGACCAGGTTCTGTTACCCAGAATCCTTTGCAAACCTCAAAATTTGGCTAAAAAAAATACATATTCCTCACATTTCTGTGGCAGAAAGTTCTGGAATCTGAGAGGAGCCACAAATTTCCTTCCACCCAGCGTTCCCCCAAGTCTCCCGATAAAAATGATACCTCACTTGTGTGGGTAGGCCTAGCGCCCGCGACAGGAAACGCCCCAAAGCGCAACGTGGACACATCCAATTTTTTGAAAGAAAACAGAGGTGTTTTTTGCGAAGTGCCTACCTGTAGATTTTGGCCTCTAGGTCAGCCGGCACCTAGGGAAACCTACCAAACCTGTGCATTTCTGAGAATTAGAGACCTAGGGGAATCCAAGATGGGGTGACTTGTGGGGCTCGGACCAGGTTCTGTTACCCAGAATCCTTTGCAAACCTCAAAATTTGGCTAAAAAAATACATATTCCTCACATTTCTGTGGCAGAAAGTTCTGGAATCTGAGAGGAGCCACAAATTTCCTTCCACCCAGCGTTCCCCCAAGTCTCCCGATAAAAATGATACCTCACTTGTGTGGGTAGGCCTAGCGCCCGCGACAGGAAACGCCCCAAAGCGCAACGTGGACACATCCAATTTTTTGAAAGAAAACAGAGGTGTTTTTTGCGAAGTGCCTACCTGTAGATTTTGGCCTCTAGCTCAGCCGGCACCTAGGGAAACCTACCAAACCTGTGCATTTCTGAAAACTAGAGACCTAGGGGAATCCAAGATGGGGTGACTTGTGGGGCTGGGACCAGGTTCTGTTACCCAGAATCCTTTGCAAACCTCAAAATTTGGCTAAAAAAACACATGTTCCTCACATTTCTGTGGCAGAAAGTTCTGGAATCTGAGAGGAGCCACAAATTTCCTTCCACCCAGCGTTCCCGCAAGTCTCCCGATAAAAATGATACCTCACTTGTGTGAGTAGGCCTAGCGCCTGCGACAGGAAACGCCCCAAAGCGCAACGTGGACACATCCAATTTTTTTAAACAAAATAGAGGTGATTTTTGCGAAGTGCCTACCTGTAGATTTTGGCCTCTAGCTCAGCCGGCACATAGGGAAACCTACCAAACCTGTGCATTTCTGAAAACTAGAGACCTAGGGGAATCCAAGATGGTGTGACTTGTGGGGCTCGGACCAGGTTCTGTTACCCACAATCCTTTGCAAACCTCAAAATTTCGCTAAAAAAAACACATGTTCCTCACATTTCTGTGGCAGAAAGTTCTGGAATCTGAGAGGAGCCACAAATTTCCTTCCACCCAGCGTTCCCCAAAGTCTCCCGATAAAAATGATACCTCACTTGTGTGGGTAGGCCTAGCGCCCACGACAGGAAACGCCCCAAAGCGCAACGTGGACACATCCAATTTTTTTTAAAAAAACAGAGGTGTTTTTTGCGAAGTGTCTACCTGTAGATTTTGGCCTCTAGCTCAGCCGGCACCTAGGGAAACCTACCAAACCTGTGCATTTCTGAAAATTAGAGACCTAGGGGAATCCAAGATGGGGTGACTTGTGGGGCTCGGACCAGGTTCTGTTACCCAGAATCCTTTGCAAACCTCAAAATTTGGCTAAAAAAATACATATTCCTCACATTTCTGTGGCAGAAAGTTCTGGAATCTGAGAGGAGCCACAAATTTCCTTCCACCCAGCGTTCCCCCAAGTCTCCCGATAAAAATGATACCTCACTTGTGTGGGTAGGCCTAGCGCCCGCGACAGGAAACGCCCCAAAGCGCAACGTGGACACATCCAATTTTTTGAAAGAAAACAGAGGTTTTTTTTGCGAAGTGCCTACCTGTAGATTTTGGCCTCTAGCTCCGCCGGCACCTAGGGAAACCTACCAAACCTGTGCATTTCTGAAAACTAGAGACCTAGGGGAATCCAAGATGGGGTGACTTGTGGGGCTGGGACCAGGTTCTGTTACCCAGAATCCTTTGCAAACCTCTAAATTTGGCTAAAAAAACACATGTTCCTCACATTTCTGTGGCAGAAAGTTCTGGAATCTGAGAGGAGCCACAAATTTCCTTCCACCCAGCGTTCCCGTAAGTCTCCCGATAAAAATGATACCTCACTTGTGTGGGTAGGCCTAGCGCCCGCGACAGGAATCGCCCCAAAGCGCAACGTGGACACATCCAATTCTTTTAAAGAAAATAGAGGTGCTTTTTGCGAAGTGCCTACCTGTAGATTTTGGCCTCTAGCTCAGCCGGCACCTAGGGAAACCTACCAAACCTGTGCATTTCTGAGAATTAGAGACCTAGGGGAATCCAAGATGGGGTGACTTGTGGGGCTCGGACCAGGTTCTGTTACCCAGAATCCTTTGCAAACCTCAAAATTTGGCTAAAAAAATACATATTCCTCACATTTCTGTGGCAGAAAGTTCTGGAATCTGAGAGGAGCCACAAATTTCCTTCCACCCAGCGTTCCCCCAAGTCTCCCGATAAAAATGATACCTCACTTGTGTGGGTAGGCCTAGCGCCCGCGACAGGAAACGCCCCAAAGCGCAACGTGGACACATCCAATTTTTTGAAAGAAAACAGAGGGTTTTTTTGCGAAGTGCCTACCTGTAGATTTTGGCCTCTAGCTCCGCCGGCACCTAGGGAAACCTACCAAACCTGTGCATTTCTGAAAACTAGAGACCTAGGGGAATCCAAGATGGGGTGACTTGTGGGGCTGGGACCAGGTTCTGTTACCCAGAATCCTTTGCAAACCTCTAAATTTGGCTAAAAAAACACATGTTCCTCACATTTCTGTGGCAGAAAGTTCTGGAATCTGAGAGGAGCCACAAATTTCCTTCCACCCAGCGTTCCCGCAAGTCTCCCGATAAAAATGATACCTCACTTGTGTGGGTAGGCCTAGCGCCCGCGACAGGAATCGCCCCAAAGCGCAACGTGGACACATCCAATTCTTTTAAAGAAAATAGAGGTGCTTTTTGCGAAGTGCCTACCTGTAGATTTTGGCCTCTAGCTCAGCCGGCACCTAGGGAAACCTACCAAACCTGTGCATTTCTGAAAACTAAAGACCTAGGGGAATCCAAGATAGGGTGACTTGTGGGGCTCGGACCAGGTTCTGTTACCCAGAATCCTTTGGAAACCTCAAAATTTGGCTAAACAAACACATGTTCCTCACATTTCTGTGGCAGAAAGTTCTGGAATCTGAGAGGAGCCACAAATTTCCTTCCACCCAGCGTTCCCCCAAGTCTCCCGATAAAAATTATACCTCACTTGTGTGGGTAGGCCTAGCGCCTGCGACAGGAAACGCCCCAAAGCGCAACGTGGACACATCCAATTTTTTAAAACAAAATAGAGGTGATTTTTGCGAAGTGCCTACCTGTATATTTTGGCCTCTAGCTCAGCCGACACCTAGGGAAACCTACCAAACCTGTGCATTTCTAAAAACTAGAGACCTAGGGGAATCCAAGATGGGGTGACTTGTGGGGCTCGGACCAGGTTCTGTTACCCAGAATCCTTTCCAAACCTCAAAATTTGGCTAAAAAAACACATGTTCCTCACATTTCTGTGGCAGAAAGTTCTGGAATCTGAGAGGAGCCACAAATTTCCTTCCACCCAGCGTTCCCCCAAGTCTCCCGATAAAAATGATACCTCACTTGTGTGGGTAGGCCTAGCGCCCGCGACAGGAAACGCCCCAAAGCGCAACGTGGACACATCCAATTTTTTGAAAGAAAACAGAGGTGTTTTTTGCGAAGTGCCTACCTGTAGATTTTGGCCTCGTGCTCAGCCGGCACCTAGGGAAACCTACCAAACCTGTGCATTTCTGAAAACTAGAGACCTAGGGGAATCCAAGATGGGGTGACTTGTGGGGCTCGGACCAGGTTCTGTTACCCAGAATCCTTTGCAAACCTCAAAATTTGGCTAACAAAACACATGTTCCTCACATTTTTGTGGCAGAAAGTTCTGGAATCTGAGAAGAGCCACAAATTTCCTTCCACCCAGCGTTCCCCCAAGTCTCCCGATAAAAATGATACCTCACTTGTGTGGGTAGGCCTAGCGCCCGTGACAGGAAACGCCCCAAAGCGCAACGTGGACACATCCAATTTTTTTAAAGAAAACAGAGGTGTTTTTTGCGAAGTGCCTACCTGTAGATTTTGGCCTCTAGCTCAGCCGGCACCTAGGGAAACCTACCAAACCTGTGCATTTCTGAAAACTAGAGACCTAGGGGAATCCAAGATGGGGTGACTTGTGGGGCTCGGACCAGGTTCTGTTACCCAGAATCCTTTGCAAACCTCAAAATTTGGCTAAAAAAACACATGTTCCTCACATTTCTGTGGCAGAAAGTTCTGGAATCTGAGAGGAGCCACAAATTTCCTTCCACCCAGCGTTCCCGCAAGTCTCCCGATAAAAATGATACCTCACTTGTGTGGGTAGGCCTAGCGCCCGCGACAGGAAACGCCCCAAAGCGCAACGTGGACACATCCAATTCTTTTAAAGAAAATAGAGGTGCTTTTTGCGAAGTGCCTACCTGTAGATTTTGGCCTCTAGCTCAGCCGGCACCTATGGAAACCTACCAAACCTGTGCATTTCTGAAAACTAAAGACCTAGGGGAATCCAAGATAGGGTGACTTGTGGGGCTCGGACCAGGTTCTGTTACCCAGAATCCTTTGCAAACCTCAAAATTTGGCTAAACAAACACATGTTCCTCACATTTCTGTGGGAGAAAGTTCTGGAATCTGAGAGGAGCCACAAATTTCCTTCCACCCAGCGTTCCCCCAAGTCTCCCGATAAAAATGATACCTCACTTGTGTGGGTAGGCCTAGCGCCTGCGACAGGAAACGCCACAAAGCGCAACGTGGACACATCCAATTTTTTTAAACAAAATAGAGGTGATTTTTGCGAAGTGCCTACCTGTAGATTTTGGCCTCTAGCTCAGCCGACACCTAGGGAAACCTACCAAACCTGTGCATTTCTAAAAACTAGAGACCTAGGGGAATCCAAGATGGGGTGACTTGTGGGGCTCGGACCAGGTTCTGTTACCCAGAATCCTTTCCAAACCTCAAAATTTGGCTAAAAAAACACATGTTCCTCACATTTCTGTGGCAGAAAGTTCTGGAATCTGAGAGGAGCCACAAATTTCCTTCCACCCAGCGTTCCCCCAAGTCTCCCGATAAAAATGATACCTCACTTGTGTGGGTAGGCCTAGCGCCCGCGACAGGAAACGCCCCAAAGCGCAACATGGACATATCCAATTTTTTTTAAGAAAACAGAGGTGTTTTTTGCAAAGTGCCTACCTGTAGAATTTGGCCTCTAGCTCAGCCGGCACCTAGGGAAACCTACCAAACCTGTGCATTTCTGAAAACTAGAGACCTAGGGGCATCCAAGATGGGGTGACTTGTGGGGCTGGGACCAGGTTCTGTTACCCAGAATCCTTTGCAAACCTCAAAATGTGGCTAAAAAAACACATATTCCTAACATTTCTGTGGCAGAAAGTTCTGGAATCTGAGAGGAGCCACAAATTTCCTTCCACCCAGCGTTCCCCCAAGTCTCCCGATAAAAATGATACCTCACTTGTGTGGGTAGGCCTAGCGCCCGCGACAGGAAACGCCCCAAAGCGCAACGTGGACACATCCAATTTTTTGAAAGAAAACAGAGGTGTTTTTTGCGAAGTGCCTACCTGTAGATTTTGGCCTCTTGCTCAGCCGGCACCTAGGGAAACCTACCAAACCTGTGCATTTCTAAAAACTAGAGACCTAGGGGAATCCAAGATGGGGTGACTTGTGGGGCTCGGACCAGGTTCTGTTACCCAGAATCCTTTCCAAACCTCAAAATTTGGCTAAAAAAACACATGTTCCTCACATTTCTGTGGCAGAAAGTTCTGGAATCTGAGAGGAGCCACAAATTTCCTTCCACCCAGCGTTCCCCCAAGTCTCCCGATAAAAATGATACCTCACTTGTGTGGGTAGGCCTAGCGCCCGCGACAGGAAACGCCCCAAAGCGCAACATGGACATATCCAATTTTTTTTAAGAAAACAGAGGTGTTTTTTGCAAAGTGCCTACCTGTAGAATTTGGCCTCTAGCTCAGCCGGCACCTAGGGAAACCTACCAAACCTGTGCATTTCTGAAAACTAGAGACCTAGGGGCATCCAAGATGGGGTGACTTGTGGGGCTGGGACCAGGTTCTGTTACCCAGAATCCTTTGCAAACCTCAAAATGTGGCTAAAAAAACACATATTCCTCACATTTCTGTGGCAGAAAGTTCTGGAATCTGAGAGGAGCCACAAATTTCCTTCCACCCAGCGTTCCCCCAAGTCTCCCGATAAAAATGATACCTCACTTGTGTGGGTAGGCCTAGCGCCCGCGACAGGAAACGCCCCAAAGCGCAACGTGGACACATCCAATTTTTTGAAAGAAAACAGAGGTGTTTTTTGCGAAGTGCCTACCTGTAGATTTTGGCCTCTTGCTCAGCCGGCACCTAGGGAAACCTACCAAACCTGTGCATTTCTGAAAACTAGAGACCTAGGGGAATCCAAGGTGGGGTGACTTGTGGGGCTGGGACCAGGTTCTGTTACCCAGAATCCTTTGCAAACCTCAAAATTTGGCTAAAAAAACACATGTTCCTCACATTTCTGTGGCAGAAAGTTCTGGAATCTGAGAGGAGCCACAAATTTCCTTCCACCCAGCGTTCCCGCAAGTCTCCCGATAAAAATGATACCTCACTTGTGTGGGTAGGCCTAGCGCCCGCGACAGGAAACGCCCCAAAGCGCAACTTGGACACATCCAATTTTTTTAAAGAAAATAGAGGTGCTTTTTGCGAAGTGCCTACCTGTAGATTTTGGCCTCTAGGTCAGCCGGCACCTAGGGAAACCTACCAAACCTGTGCATTTCTGAGAATTAGAGACCTAGGGGAATCCAAGATGGGGTGACTTGTGGGCCTCGGACCAGGTTCTGTTACCCAGAATCCTTTGCAAACCTCAAAATTTGGCTAAAAAAAATACATATTCCTCACATTTCTGTGGCAGAAAGTTCTGGAATCTGAGAGGAGCCACAAATTTCCTTCCACCCAGCGTTCCCCCAAGTCTCCCGATAAAAATGATACCTCACTTGTGTGGGTAGGCCTAGCGCCCGCGACAGGAAACGCCCCAAAGCGCAACGTGGACACATCCAATTTTTTGAAAGAAAACAGAGGTGTTTTTTGCGAAGTGCCTACCTGTAGATTTTGGCCTCTAGCTCAGCCGGCACCTAGGGAAACCTACCAAACCTGTGCATTTCTGAAAACTAGAGACCTAGGGGAATCCAAGATGGGGTGACTTGTGGGGCTGGGACCAGGTTCTGTTACCCAGAATCCTTTGCAAACCTCAAAATTTGGCTAAAAAAACACATGTTCCTCACATTTCTGTGGCAGAAAGTTCTGGAATCTGAGAGGAGCCACAAATTTCCTTCCACCCAGCGTTCCCGCAAGTCTCCCGATAAAAATGATACCTCACTTGTGTGGGTAGGCCTAGCGCCCGCGACAGGAAACGCCCCAAAGCGCAACTTGGACACATCCAATTTTTTTAAAGAAAATAGAGGCGCTTTTTGCGAAGTGCCTACCTGTAGATTTTGGCCTCTAGGTCAGCCGGCACCTAGGGAAACCTACCAAACCTGTGCATTTCTGAGAATTAGAGACCTAGGGGAATCCAAGATGGGGTGACTTGTGGGGCTCGGACCAGGTTCTGTTACCCAGAATCCTTTGCAAACCTCAAAATTTGGCTAAAAAAATACATATTCCTCACATTTCTGTGGCAGAAAGTTCTGGAATCTGAGAGGAGCCACAAATTTCCTTCCACCCAGCGTTCCCCCAAGTCTCCCGATAAAAATGATACCTCACTTGTGTGGGTAGGCCTAGCGCCCGCGACAGGAAACGCCCCAAAGCGCAACGTGGACACATCCAATTTTTTGAAAGAAAACAGAGGTGTTTTTTGCGAAGTGCCTACCTGTAGATTTTGGCCTCTAGCTCAGCCGGCACCTAGGGAAACCTACCAAACCTGTGCATTTCTGAAAACTAGAGACCTAGGGGAATCCAAGATGGGGTGACTTGTGGGGCTGGGACCAGGTTCTGTTACCCAGAATCCTTTGCAAACCTCAAAATTTGGCTAAAAAAACACATGTTCCTCACATTTCTGTGGCAGAAAGTTCTGGAATCTGAGAGGAGCCACAAATTTCCTTCCACCCAGCGTTCCCGCAAGTCTCCCGATAAAAATGATACCTCACTTGTGTGAGTAGGCCTAGCGCCTGCGACAGGAAACGCCCCAAAGCGCAACGTGGACACATCCAATTTTTTTAAACAAAATAGAGGTGATTTTTGCGAAGTGCCTACCTGTAGATTTTGGCCTCTAGCTCAGCCGGCACATAGGGAAACCTACCAAACCTGTGCATTTCTGAAAACTAGAGACCTAGGGGAATCCAAGATGGTGTGACTTGTGGGGCTCGGACCAGGTTCTGTTACCCACAATCCTTTGCAAACCTCAAAATTTCGCTAAAAAAAACACATGTTCCTCACATTTCTGTGGCAGAAAGTTCTGGAATCTGAGAGGAGCCACAAATTTCCTTCCACCCAGCGTTCCCCAAAGTCTCCCGATAAAAATGATACCTCACTTGTGTGGGTAGGCCTAGCGCCCACGACAGGAAACGCCCCAAAGCGCAACGTGGACACATCCAATTTTTTTTAAAAAAACAGAGGTGTTTTTTGCGAAGTGTCTACCTGTAGATTTTGGCCTCTAGCTCAGCCGGCACCTAGGGAAACCTACCAAACCTGTGCATTTCTGAAAATTAGAGACCTAGGGGAATCCAAGATGGGGTGACTTGTGGGGCTCGGACCAGGTTCTGTTACCCAGAATCCTTTGCAAACCTCACAATTTGGCTAAAAAAACACATGTTCCTCACATTTCTGTGGCAGAAAGTTCTGGAATCTGAGAGGAGCCACAAATTTCCTTCCACCCAGCGTTCCCGCAAGTCTCCCGATAAAAATGATACCTCACTTGTGTGGGTAGGCCTAGCGCCCGCGACAGGAAACGCCCCAAAGCGCAACTTGGACACATCCAATTTTTTTAAAGAAAATAGAGGTGCTTTTTGCGAAGTGCCTACCTGTAGATTTTGGCCTCTAGGTCAGCCGGCACCTAGGGAAACCTACCAAACCTGTGCATTTCTGAGAATTAGAGACCTAGGGGAATCCAAGATGGGGTGACTTGTGGGGCTCGGACCAGGTTCTGTTACCCAGAATCCTTTGCAAACCTCAAAATTTGGCTAAAAAAATACATATTCCTCACATTTCTGTGGCAGAAAGTTCTGGAATCTGAGAGGAGCCACAAATTTCCTTCCACCCAGCGTTCCCCCAAGTCTCCCGATAAAAATGATACCTCACTTGTGTGGGTAGGCCTAGCGCCCGCGACAGGAAACGCCCCAAAGCGCAACGTGGACACATCCAATTTTTTGAAAGAAAACAGAGGTTTTTTTTGCGAAGTGCCTACCTGTAGATTTTGGCCTCTAGCTCCGCCGGCACCTAGGGAAACCTACCAAACCTGTGCATTTCTGAAAACTAGAGACCTAGGGGAATCCAAGATGGGGTGACTTGTGGGGCTGGGACCAGGTTCTGTTACCCAGAATCCTTTGCAAACCTCTAAATTTGGCTAAAAAAACACATGTTCCTCACATTTCTGTGGCAGAAAGTTCTGGAATCTGAGAGGAGCCACAAATTTCCTTCCACCCAGCGTTCCCGTAAGTCTCCCGATAAAAATGATACCTCACTTGTGTGGGTAGGCCTAGCGCCCGCGACAGGAATCGCCCCAAAGCGCAACGTGGACACATCCAATTCTTTTAAAGAAAATAGAGGTGCTTTTTGCGAAGTGCCTACCTGTAGATTTTGGCCTCTAGCTCAGCCGGCACCTAGGGAAACCTACCAAACCTGTGCATTTCTGAAAACTAAAGACCTAGGGGAATCCAAGATAGGGTGACTTGTGGGGCTCGGACCAGGTTCTGTTACCCAGAATCCTTTGCAAACCTCAAAATTTGGCTAAACAAACACATGTTCCTCACGTTTCTGAGGCAGAAAGTTCTGGAATCTGGGAGGAGCCACAAATTTCCTTCCACCCAGCGTTCCTGCAAGTCTCCCGATAAAAATGATACCTCACTTGTGTGGGTAGGCCTAGCGCCCGCGACAGGAAACGCCCCAAAGCGCAACTTGGACACATCCAATTTTTTTAAAGAAAATAGAGGTGCTTTTTGCGAAGTGCCTACCTGTAGATTTTGGCCTCTAGGTCAGCCGGCACCTAGGGAAACCTACCAAACCTGTGCATTTCTGAAAACTAGAGACCTAGGGGAATCCAAGATGGGGTGACTTGTGGGGCTGGGACCAGGTTCTGTTACCCAGAATCCTTTGCAAACCTCTAAATTTGGCTAAAAAAACACATGTTCCTCACATTTCTGTGGCAGAAAGTTCTGGAATCTGAGAGGAGCCACAAATTTCCTTCCACCCAGCGTTCCCGCAAGTCTCCCGATAAAAATGATACCTCACTTGTGTGGGTAGGCCTAGCGCCCGCGACAGGAATCGCCCCAAAGCGCAACGTGGACACATCCAATTCTTTTAAAGAAAATAGAGGTGCTTTTTGCGAAGTGCCTACCTGTAGATTTTGGCCTCTAGCTCAGCCGGCACCTAGGGAAACCTACCAAACCTGTGCATTTCTGAAAACTAAAGACCTAGGGGAATCCAAGATAGGGTGACTTGTGGGGCTCGGACCAGGTTCTGTTACCCAGAATCCTTTGCAAACCTCAAAATTTGGCTAAACAAACACATGTTCCTCACATTTCTGTGGCAGAAAGTTCTGGAATCTGAGAGGAGCCACAAATTTCCTTCCACCCAGCGTTCCCCCAAGTCTCCCGATAAAAATTATACCTCACTTGTGTGGGTAGGCCTAGCGCCTGCGACAGGAAACGCCCCAAAGCGCAACGTGGACACATCCAATTTTTTAAAACAAAATAGAGGTGATTTTTGCGAAGTGCCTACCTGTATATTTTGGCCTCTAGCTCAGCCGACACCTAGGGAAACCTACCAAACCTGTGCATTTCTAAAAACTAGAGACCTAGGGGAATCCAAGATGGGGTGACTTGTGGGGCTCGGACCAGGTTCTGTTACCCAGAATCCTTTCCAAACCTCAAAATTTGGCTAAAAAAACACATGTTCCTCACATTTCTGTGGCAGAAAGTTCTGGAATCTGAGAGGAGCCACAAATTTCCTTCCACCCAGCGTTCCCCCAAGTCTCCCGATAAAAATGATACCTCACTTGTGTGGGTAGGCCTAGCGCCCGCGACAGGAAACGCCCCAAAGCGCAACATGGACATATCCAATTTTTTTAAAGAAAACAGAGGTGTTTCTTGCGAAGTGCCTACCTGTAGATTTTGGCCTCTAGCTCAGCCGGCACCTAGGGAAACCTACCAAACCTGTGCATTTCTGAAAACTAGAGACCTAGGGGCATCCAAGATGGGGTGACTTGTGGGGCTGGGACCAGGTTCTGTTACCCAGAATCCTTTGCAAACCTCAAAATGTGGCTAAAAAAACACATATTCCTCACATTTCTGTGGCAGAAAGTTCTGGAATCTGAGAGGAGCCACAAATTTCCTTCCACCCAGCGTTCCCCCAAGTCTCCCGATAAAAATGATACCTCACTTGTGTGGGTAGGCCTAGCGCCCGCGACAGGAAACGCCCCAAAGCGCAACGTGGACACATCCAATTCTTTTAAAGAAAATAGAGGTGCTTTTTGCGAAGTGCCTACCTGTAGATTTTGGCCTCTAGCTCAGCCGGCACCTAGGGAAACCTACCAAACCTGTGCATTTCTGAAAACTAGAGACCTAGGGGAATCCAAGATGGGGTGACTTGTGGGGCTGGGACCAGGTTCTGTTACCCAGAATCCTTTGCAAACCTCAAAATTTGGCTAAAAAAACACATGTTCCTCACATTTCTGTGGCAGAAAGTTCTGGAATCTGAGAGGAGCCACAAATTTCCTTCCACCCAGCGTTCGCGCAAGTCTCCCGATAAAAATGATACCTCACTTGTGTGGGTAGGCCTAGCGCCCGCGACAGGAAACGCCCCAAAGCGCAACGTGGACACATCCAATTCTTTTAAAGAAAATAGAGGTGCTTTTTGCGAAGTGCCTACCTGTAGATTTTGGCCTCTAGCTCAGCCGGCACCTAGGGAAACCTACCAAACCTGTGCATTTCTGAAAACTAAAGACCTAGGGGAATCCAAGATAGGGTGACTTGTGGGGCTCGGACCAGGTTCTGTTACCCAGAATCCTTTGCAAACCTCAAAATTTGGCTAAACAAACACATGTTCCTCACATTTCTGTGGGAGAAAGTTCTGGAATCTGAGAGGAGCCACAAATTTCCTTCCACCCAGCGTTCCCCCAAGTCTCCCGATAAAAATGATACCTCACTTGTGTGGGTAGGCCTAGCGCCCGCGACAGGAAACGCCCCAAAGCGCAACATGGACATATCCAATTTTTTTAAAGAAAACAGAGGTGTTTTTTGCAAAGTGCCTACCTGTAGAATTTGGCCTCTAGCTCAGCCGGCACCTAGGGAAACCTACCAAACCTGTGCATTTCTGAAAACTAGAGACCTAGGGGCATCCAAGATGGGGTGACTTGTGGGGCTGGGACCAGGTTCTGTTACCCAGAATCCTTTGCAAACCTCAAAATGTGGCTAAAAAAACACATATTCCTCACATTTCTGTGGCAGAAAGTTCTGGAATCTGAGAGGAGCCACAAATTTCCTTCCACCCAGCGTTCCCCCAAGTCTCCCGATAAAAATGATACCTCACTTGTGTGGGTAGGCCTAGCGCCCGCGACAGGAAACGCCCCAAAGCGCAACGTGGACACATCCAATTTTTTGAAAGAAAACATAGGTGTTTTTTGCGAAGTGCCTACCTGTAGATTTTGGCCTCTTGCTCAGCCGGCACCTAGGGAAACCTACCAAACCTGTGCATTTCTGAAAACTAGAGACCTAGGGGAATCCAAGGTGGGGTGACTTGTGGGGCTCGGACCAGGTTCTGTTACCCAGAATCCTTTGCAAACCTCAAAATTTGGCTAAAAAAACACATGTTCCTCACATTTCTGTGGCAGAAAGTTCTGGAATCTGAGAAGAGCCACAAATTTCCTTCCACCCAGCGTTCCCCCAAGTCTCCCGATAAAAATGATACCTCACTTGTGTGGGTAGGCCTAGCGCCCGTGACAGGAAACGCCCCAAAGCGCAACGTGGACACATCCAATTTTTTTAAAGAAAACAGAGGTGTTTTTTGCCAAGTGCCTACCTTTAGATTTTGGCCTCTAGCTCAGCCGGCACCTAGGGAAACGTACCAAACCTGTGCATTTCTGAAAACTAGAGACCTAGGGGAATCCAAGATGGGGTGACTTGTGGGGCTCGGACCAGGTTCTGTTACCCAGAATCCTTTGCAAACCTCAAAATTTGGCTAAAAAAACACTTATTCCTCACATTTCTGTGGCAGAAAGTTCTGGAATCTGAGAGGAGCCACAAATTTCCTTCCACCCAGCGTTCCCCCAAGTCTCCCGATAAAAATGATACCTCACTTGTGTGGGTAGGCCTAGCGCCCGCGACAGGAAACGCCCCAAAGCGCAACGTGGACACATCCAATTTTTTGAAAGAAAACAGAGGTGTTTTTTGCGAAGTGCCTACCTGTAGATTTTGGCCTCTAGCTCAGCCGGCACCTAGGGAAACCTACCAAACCTGTGCATTTCTGAAAACTAGAGACCTAGGGGAATCCAAGATGGGGTGACTTGTGGGGCTGGGACCAGGTTCTGTTACCCAGAATCCTTTGCAAACCTCAAAATTTGGCTAAAAAAACACATGTTCCTCACATTTCTGTGGCAGAAAGTTCTGGAATCTGAGAGGAGCCACAAATTTCCTTCCACCCAGCGTTCCCGCAAGTCTCCCGATAAAAATGATACCTCACTTGTGTGGGTAGGCCTAGCGCCCGCGACAGGAAACGCCCCAAAGCGCAACTTGGACACATCCAATTTTTTTAAAGAAAATAGAGGTGCTTTTTGCGAAGTGCCTACCTGTAGATTTTGGCCTCTAGGTCAGCCGGCACCTAGGGAAACCTACCAAACCTGTGCATTTCTGAGAATTAGAGACCTAGGGGAATCCAAGATGGGGTGACTTGTGGGCCTCGGACCAGGTTCTGTTACCCAGAATCCTTTGCAAACCTCAAAATTTGGCTAAAAAAAATACATATTCCTCACATTTCTGTGGCAGAAAGTTCTGGAATCTGAGAGGAGCCACAAATTTCCTTCCACCCAGCGTTCCCCCAAGTCTCCCGATAAAAATGATACCTCACTTGTGTGGGTAGGCCTAGCGCCCGCGACAGGAAACGCCCCAAAGCGCAACGTGGACACATCCAATTTTTTTAAAGAAAACAGAGGTGTTTTTTGCGAAGTGCCTACCTGTAGATTTTGGCCTCTAGCTCAGCCGGCACCTAGGGAAACCTACCAAACCTGTGCATTTCTGAAAACTAGAGACCTAGGGGAATCCAAGATGGGGTGACTTGTGGGGCTGGGACCAGGTTCTGTTACCCAGAATCCTTTGCAAACCTCAAAATTTGGCTAAAAAAACACATGTTCCTCACATTTCTGTGGCAGAAAGTTCTGGAATCTGAGAGGAGCCACAAATTCCCTTCCACCCAGCGTTCCCGCAAGTCTCCCGATAAAAATGATACCTCACTTGTGTGGGTAGGCCTAGCGCCCGCGACAGGAAACGCCCCAAAGCGCAACTTGGACACATCCAATTTTTTTAAAGAAAATAGAGGCGCTTTTTGCGAAGTGCCTACCTGTAGATTTTGGCCTCTAGGTCAGCCGGCACCTAGGGAAACCTACCAAACCTGTGCATTTCTGAGAATTAGAGACCTAGGGGAATCCAAGATGGGGTGACTTGTGGGGCTCGGACCAGGTTCTGTTACCCAGAATCCTTTGCAAACCTCAAAATTTGGCTAAAAAAATACATATTCCTCACATTTCTGTGGCAGAAAGTTCTGGAATCTGAGAGGAGCCACAAATTTCCTTCCACCCAGCGTTCCCCCAAGTCTCCCGATAAAAATGATACCTCACTTGTGTGGGTAGGCCTAGCGCCCGCGACAGGAAACGCCCCAAAGCGCAACGTGGACACATCCAATTTTTTGAAAGAAAACAGAGGTGTTTTTTGCGAAGTGCCTACCTGTAGATTTTGGCCTCTAGCTCAGCCGGCACCTAGGGAAACCTACCAAACCTGTGCATTTCTGAAAACTAGAGACCTAGGGGAATCCAAGATGGGGTGACTTGTGGGGCTGGGACCAGGTTCTGTTACCCAGAATCCTTTGCAAACCTCAAAATTTGGCTAAAAAAACACATGTTCCTCACATTTCTGTGGCAGAAAGTTCTGGAATCTGAGAGGAGCCACAAATTTCCTTCCACCCAGCGTTCCCGCAAGTCTCCCGATAAAAATGATACCTCACTTGTGTGAGTAGGCCTAGCGCCTGCGACAGGAAACGCCCCAAAGCGCAACGTGGACACATCCAATTTTTTTAAACAAAATAGAGGTGATTTTTGCGAAGTGCCTACCTGTAGATTTTGGCCTCTAGCTCAGCCGGCACATAGGGAAACCTACCAAACCTGTGCATTTCTGAAAACTAGAGACCTAGGGGAATCCAAGATGGTGTGACTTGTGGGGCTCGGACCAGGTTCTGTTACCCACAATCCTTTGCAAACCTCAAAATTTCGCTAAAAAAAACACATGTTCCTCACATTTCTGTGGCAGAAAGTTCTGGAATCTGAGAGGAGCCACAAATTTCCTTCCACCCAGCGTTCCCCAAAGTCTCCCGATAAAAATGATACCTCACTTGTGTGGGTAGGCCTAGCGCCCACGACAGGAAACGCCCCAAAGCGCAACGTGGACACATCCAATTTTTTTTTTAAAAACAGAGGTGTTTTTTGCGAAGTGTCTACCTGTAGATTTTGGCCTCTAGCTCAGCCGGCACCTAGGGAAACCTACCAAACCTGTGCATTTCTGAAAATTAGAGACCTAGGGGAATCCAAGATGGGGTGACTTGTGGGGCTCGGACCAGGTTCTGTTACCCAGAAACCTTTGCAAACCTCAAAATTTGGCTAAAAAAACACATGTTCCTCACATTTCTGTGGCAGAAAGTTCTGGAATCTGAGAGGAGCCACAAATTTCCTTCCACCCAGCGTTCCCCCAAGTCTCCCGATAAAAATGATAACTCACTTGTGTGGGTAGGCCTAGCGCCCGTGACAGGAAACGCCCCAAAGCGCAACGTGGACACATCCAATTTTTTGAAAGAAAACAGAGGTGTTTTTTGCGAAGTGCCTACCTGTAGATTTTGGCCTCTAGCTCAGCCGGCACCTAGGGAAACCTACCAAACCTGTGCATTTCTGAAAATTAGAGACCTAGGGGAATCCAAGATGGGGTGACTTGTGGGGCTCGGACCAGGTTCTGTTACCCAGAATCCTTTGCAAACCTCACAATTTGGCTAAAAAAACACATGTTCCTCACATTTCTGTGGCAGAAAGTTCTGGAATCTGAGAGGAGCCACGAATTTCCTTCCACCCAGCGTTCCCGCAAGTCTCCCGATAAAAATGATACCTCACTTGTGTGGGTAGGCCTAGCGCCCGCGACAGGAAACGCCCCAAAGCGCAACTTGGACACATCCAATTTTTTTAAAGAAAATAGAGGTGCTTTTTGCGAAGTGCCTACCTGTAGATTTTGGCCTCTAGGTCAGCCGGCACCTAGGGAAACCTACCAAACCTGTGCATTTCTGAGAATTAGAGACCTAGGGGAATCCAAGATGGGGTGACTTGTGGGGCTCGGACCAGGTTCTGTTACCCAGAATCCTTTGCAAACCTCAAAATTTGGCTAAAAAAATACATATTCCTCACATTTCTGTGGCAGAAAGTTCTGGAATCTGAGAGGAGCCACAAATTTCCTTCCACCCAGCGTTCCCCCAAGTCTCCCGATAAAAATGATACCTCACTTGTGTGGGTAGGCCTAGCGCCCGCGACAGGAAACGCCCCAAAGCGCAACGTGGACACATCCAATTTTTTGAAAGAAAACAGAGGGTGTTTTTTTGCGAAGTGCCTACCTGTAGATTTTGGCCTCTAGCTCCGCCGGCACCTAGGGAAACCTACCAAACCTGTGCATTTCTGAAAACTAGAGACCTAGGGGAATCCAAGATGGGGTGACTTGTGGGGCTGGGACCAGGTTCTGTTACCCAGAATCCTTTGCAAACCTCTAAATTTGGCTAAAAAAACACATGTTCCTCACATTTCTGTGGCAGAAAGTTCTGGAATCTGAGAGGAGCCACAAATTTCCTTCCACCCAGCGTTCCCGCAAGTCTCCCGATAAAAATGATACCTCACTTGTGTGGGTAGGCCTAGCGCCCGCGACAGGAATCGCCCCAAAGCGCAACGTGGACACATCCAATTCTTTTAAAGAAAATAGAGGTGCTTTTTGCGAAGTGCCTACCTGTAGATTTTGGCCTCTAGCTCAGCCGGCACCTAGGGAAACCTACCAAACCTGTGCATTTCTGAAAACTAAAGACCTAGGGGAATCCAAGATAGGGTGACTTGTGGGGCTCGGACCAGGTTCTGTTACCCAGAATCCTTTGCAAACCTCAAAATTTGGCTAAACAAACACATGTTCCTCATATTTCTGTGGCAGAAAGTTCTGGAATCTGAGAGGAGCCACAAATTTCCTTCCACCCAGCGTTCCCCCAAGTCTCCCGATAAAAATTATACCTCACTTGTGTGGGTAGGCCTAGCGCCTGCGACAGGAAACGCCCCAAAGCGCAACGTGGACACATCCAATTTTTTAAAACAAAATAGAGGTGATTTTTGCGAAGTGCCTACCTGTATATTTTGGCCTCTAGCTCAGCCGACACCTAGGGAAACCTACCAAACCTGTGCATTTCTAAAAACTAGAGACCTAGGGGAATCCAAGATGGGGTGACTTGTGGGGCTCGGACCAGGTTCTGTTACCCAGAATCCTTTCCAAACCTCAAAATTTGGCTAAAAAAACACATGTTCCTCACATTTCTGTGGCAGAAAGTTCTGGAATCTGAGAGGAGCCACAAATTTCCTTCCACCCAGCGTTCCCCCAAGTCTCCCGATAAAAATGATACCTCACTTGTGTGGGTAGGCCTAGCGCCCGCGACAGGAAACGCCCCAAAGCGCAACATGGACATATCCAATTTTTTTAAAGAAAACAGAGGTGTTTCTTGCGAAGTGCCTACCTGTAGATTTTGGCCTCTAGCTCAGCCGGCACCTAGGGAAACCTACCAAACCTGTGCATTTCTGAAAACTAGAGACCTAGGGGAATCCAAGATGGGGTGACTTGTGGGGCTCGGACCAGGTTCTGTTACCCAGAATCCTTTGCAAACCTCAAAATTTGGCTAACAAAACACATGTTCCTCACATTTCTGTGGCAGAAAGTTCTGGAATCTGAGAAGAGCCACAAATTTCCTTCCACCCAGCGTTACCCCAAGTCTCCCGATAAAAATGATACCTCACTTGTGTGGGTAGGCCTAGCGCCCGTGACAGGAAACGCCCCAAAGCGCAACGTGGACACATCCAATTTTTTTAAAGAAAACAGAGGTGTTTTTTGCGAAGTGCCTACCTGTAGATTTTGGCCTCTAGCTCAGCCGGCACCTAGGGAAACCTACCAAACCTGTGCATTTCTGAAAACTAGAGACCTAGGGGAATCCAAGATGGGGTGACTTGTGGGGCTCGGACCAGGTTCTGTTACCTAGAATCCTTTGCAAACCTCAAAATTTGGCTAAAAAAACACATGTTCCTCACATTTCTGTGGCAGAAAGTTCTGGAATCTGAGAGGAGCCACAAATTTCCTTCCACCCAGCGTTCCCGCAAGTCTCCCGATAAAAATGATACCTCACTTGTGTGGGTAGGCCTAGCGCCCGCGACAGGAAACGCCCCAAAGCGCAACGTGGACACATCCAATTCTTTTAAAGAAAATAGAGGTGCTTTTTGCGAAGTGCCTACCTGTAGATTTTGGCCTCTAGCTCAGCCGGCACCTAGGGAAACCTACCAAACCTGTGCATTTCTGAAAACTAAAGACCTAGGGGAATCCAAGATAGGGTGACTTGTGGGGCTCGGACCAGGTTCTGTTACCCAGAATCCTTTGCAAACCTCAAAATTTGGCTAAACAAACACATGTTCCTCACATTTCTGTGGGAGAAAGTTCTGGAATCTGAGAGGAGCCACAAATTTCCTTCCACCCAGCGTTCCCCCAAGTCTCCCGATAAAAATGATACCTCACTTGTGTGGGTAGGCCTAGCGCCTGCGACAGGAAACGCCACAAAGCGCAACGTGGACACATCCAATTTTTTTAAACAAAATAGAGGTGATTTTTGCGAAGTGCCTACCTGTAGATTTTGGCCTCTAGCTCAGCCGACACCTAGGGAAACCTACCAAACCTGTGCATTTCTAAAAACTAGAGACCTAGGGGAATCCAAGATGGGGTGACTTGTGGGGCTCGGACCAGGTTCTGTTACCCAGAATCCTTTCCAAACCTCAAAATTTGGCTAAAAAAACACATGTTCCTCACATTTCTGTGGCAGAAAGTTCTGGAATCTGAGAGGAGCCACAAATTTCCTTCCACCCAGCGTTCCCCCAAGTCTCCCGATAAAAATGATACCTCACTTGTGTGGGTAGGCCTAGCGCCCGCGTCAGGAAACGCCCCAAAGCGCAACATGGACATATCCAATTTTTTTAAAGAAAACAGAGGTGTTTTTTGCAAAGTGCCTACCTGTAGAATTTGGCCTCTAGCTCAGCCGGCACCTAGGGAAACCTACCAAACCTGTGCATTTCTGAAAACTAGAGACCTAGGGGCATCCAAGATGGGGTGACTTGTGGGGCTGGGACCAGGTTCTGTTACCCAGAATCCTTTGCAAACCTCAAAATGTGGCTAAAAAAACACATATTCCTCACATTTCTGTGGCAGAAAGTTCTGGAATCTGAGAGGAGCCACAAATTTCCTTCCACCCAGCGTTCCCCCAAGTCTCCCGATAAAAATGATACCTCACTTGTGTGGGTAGGCCTAGCGCCCGCGACAGGAATCGCCCCAAAGCGCAACGTGGACACATCCAATTTTTTGAAAGAAAACAGAGGTGTTTTTTGCGAAGTGCCTACCTGTAGATTTTGGCCTCTTGCTCAGCCGGCACCTAGGGGAACCTACCAAACCTGTGCATTTCTGAAAACTAGAGACCTAGGGGAATCCAAGGTGGGGTGACTTGTGGGGCTCGGACCAGGTTCTGTTACCCAGAATCCTTTGCAAACCTCAAAATTTGGCTAAAAAAACACATGTTCCTCACATTTCTGTGGCAGAAAGTTCTGGAATCTGAGAAGAGCCACGAATTTCCTTCCACCCAGCGTTCCCCCAAGTCTCCCGATAAAAATGATACCTCACTTGTGTGGGTAGGCCTAGCGCCCGTGACAGGAAACGCCCCAAAGCGTAACGTGGACACATCCAATTTTTTTAAAGAAAACAGAGGTGTTTTTTGCCAAGTGCCTACCTGTAGATTTTGGCCTCTTGCTCAGCCGGCACCTAGGGGAACCTACCAAACCTGTGCATTTCTGAAAACTAGAGACCTAGGGGAATCCAAGATGGGGTGACTTGTGGGGCTCGGACCAGGTTCTGTTACCCAGAATCCTTTGCAAACCTCAAAATTTGGCTAAAAAAACACATATTCCTCACATTTCTGTGGCAGAAAGTTCTGGAATCTGAGAGGAGCCACAAATTTCCTTCCACCCAGCGTTCCCCCAAGTCTCCCGATAAAAATGATACCTCACTTGTGTGGGTAGGCCTAGCGCCCGCGTCAGGAAACGCCCCAAAGCGCAACATGGACATATCCAATTTTTTTAAAGAAAACAGAGGTGTTTTTTGCAAAGTGCCTACCTGTAGAATTTGGCCTCTAGCTCAGCCGGCACCTAGGGAAACCTACCAAACCTGTGCATTTCTGAAAACTAGAGACCTAGGGGCATCCAAGATGGGGTGACTTGTGGGGCTGGGACCAGGTTCTGTTACCCAGAATCCTTTGCAAACCTCAAAATGTGGCTAAAAAAACACATATTCCTCACATTTCTGTGGCAGAAAGTTCTGGAATCTGAGAGGAGCCACAAATTTCCTTCCACCCAGCGTTCCCCCAAGTCTCCCGATAAAAATGATACCTCACTTGTGTGGGTAGGCCTAGCGCCCGCGACAGGAATCGCCCCAAAGCGCAACGTGGACACATCCAATTTTTTGAAAGAAAACAGAGGTGTTTTTTGCGAAGTGCCTACCTGTAGATTTTGGCCTCTTGCTCAGCCGGCACCTAGGGGAACCTACCAAACCTGTGCATTTCTGAAAACTAGAGACCTAGGGGAATCCAAGGTGGGGTGACTTGTGGGGCTCGGACCAGGTTCTGTTACCCAGAATCCTTTGCAAACCTCAAAATTTGGCTAAAAAAACACATGTTCCTCACATTTCTGTGGCAGAAAGTTCTGGAATCTGAGAAGAGCCACGAATTTCCTTCCACCCAGCGTTCCCCCAAGTCTCCCGATAAAAATGATACCTCACTTGTGTGGGTAGGCCTAGCGCCCGTGACAGGAAACGCCCCAAAGCGTAACGTGGACACATCCAATTTTTTTAAAGAAAACAGAGGTGTTTTTTGCCAAGTGCCTACCTGTAGATTTTGGCCTCTTGCTCAGCCGGCACCTAGGGGAACCTACCAAACCTGTGCATTTCTGAAAACTAGAGACCTAGGGGAATCCAAGATGGGGTGACTTGTGGGGCTCGGACCAGGTTCTGTTACCCAGAATCCTTTGCAAACCTCAAAATTTGGCTAAAAAAACACATATTCCTCACATTTCTGTGGCAGAAAGTTCTGGAATCTGAGAGGAGCCACAAATTTCCTTCCACCCAGCGTTCCCCCAAGTCTCCCGATAAAAATGATACCTCACTTGTGTGGGTAGGCCTAGCGCCCGCGACAGGAAACGCCCCAAAGCGCAACGTGGACACATCCAATTTTTTGAAAGAAAACAGAGGTGTTTTTTGCGAAGTGCCTACCTGTAGATTTTGGCCTCTAGCTCAGCCGGCACCTAGGGAAACCTACCAAACCTGTGCATTTCTGAAAACTAGAGACCTAGGGGAATCCAAGATGGGGTGACTTGTGGGGCTGGGACCAGGTTCTGTTACCCAGAATCCTTTGCAAACCTCAAAATTTGGCTAAAAAAACACATGTTCCTCACATTTCTGTGGCAGAAAGTTCTGGAATCTGAGAGGAGCCACAAATTTCCTTCCACCCAGCGTTCCCGCAAGTCTCCCGATAAATATGATACCTCACTTGTGTGGGTAGGCCTAGCGCCCGCGACAGGAAACGCCCCAAAGCGCAACTTGGACACATCCAATTTTTTTAAAGAAAATAGAGGTGCTTTTTGCGAAGTGCCTACCTGTAGATTTTGGCCTCTAGGTCAGCCGGCACCTAGGGAAACCTACCAAACCTGTGCATTTCTGAGAATTAGAGACCTAGGGGAATCCAAGATGGGGTGACTTGTGGGCCTCGGACCAGGTTCTGTTACCCAGAATCCTTTGCAAACCTCAAAATTTGGCTAAAAAAAATACATATTCCTCACATTTCTGTGGCAGAAAGTTCTGGAATCTGAGAGGAGCCACAAATTTCCTTCCACCCAGCGTTCCCCCAAGTCTCCCGATAAAAATGATACCTCACTTGTGTGGGTAGGCCTAGCGCCCGCGACAGGAAACGCCCCAAAGCGCAACGTGGACACATCCAATTTTTTGAAAGAAAACAGAGGTGTTTTTTGCGAAGTGCCTACCTGTAGATTTTGGCCTCTAGCTCAGCCGGCACCTAGGGAAACCTACCAAACCTGTGCATTTCTGAAAACTAGAGACCTAGGGGAATCCAAGATGGGGTGACTTGTGGGGCTGGGACCAGGTTCTGTTACCCAGAATCCTTTGCAAACCTCAAAATTTGGCTAAAAAAACACATGTTCCTCACATTTCTGTGGCAGAAAGTTCTGGAATCTGAGAGGAGCCACAAATTTCCTTCCACCCAGCGTTCCCGCAAGTCTCCCGATAAAAATGATACCTCACTTGTGTGGGTAGGCCTAGCGCCCGCGACAGGAAACGCCCCAAAGCGCAACTTGGACACATCCAATTTTTTTAAAGAAAATAGAGGCGCTTTTTGCGAAGTGCCTACCTGTAGATTTTGGCCTCTAGGTCAGCCGGCACCTAGGGAAACCTACCAAACCTGTGCATTTCTGAGAATTAGAGACCTAGGGGAATCCAAGATGGGGTGACTTGTGGGGCTCGGACCAGGTTCTGTTACCCAGAATCCTTTGCAAACCTCAAAATTTGGCTAAAAAAATACATATTCCTCACATTTCTGTGGCAGAAAGTTCTGGAATCTGAGAGGAGCCACAAATTTCCTTCCACCCAGCGTTCCCCCAAGTCTCCCGATAAAAATGATACCTCACTTGTGTGGGTAGGCCTAGCGCCCGCGACAGGAAACGCCCCAAAGCGCAACGTGGACACATCCAATTTTTTGAAAGAAAACAGAGGTGTTTTTTGCGAAGTGCCTACCTGTAGATTTTGGCCTCTAGCTCAGCCGGCACCTAGGGAAACCTACCAAACCTGTGCATTTCTGAAAACTAGAGACCTAGGGGAATCCAAGATGGGGTGACTTGTGGGGCTGGGACCAGGTTCTGTTACCCAGAATCCTTTGCAAACCTCAAAATTTGGCTAAAAAAACACATGTTCCTCACATTTCTGTGGCAGAAAGTTCTGGAATCTGAGAGGAGCCACAAATTTCCTTCCACCCAGCGTTCCCGCAAGTCTCCCGATAAAAATGATACCTCACTTGTGTGAGTAGGCCTAGCGCCTGCGACAGGAAACGCCCCAAAGCGCAACGTGGACACATCCAATTTTTTTAAACAAAATAGAGGTGATTTTTGCGAAGTGCCTACCTGTAGATTTTGGCCTCTAGCTCAGCCGACACCTAGGGAAACCTACCAAACCTGTGCATTTCTAAAAACTAGAGACCTAGGGGAATCCAAGATGGGGTGACTTGTGGAGCTCGGACCAGGTTCTGTTACCCAGAATCCTTTCCAATCCTCAAAATTTGGGTAAAAAAATACATGTTCCTCACATTTCTGTGGCAGAAAGTTCTGGAATCTGAGAGGAGCCACAAATTTCCTTCCACCCAGCGTTCCCCCAAGTCTCCCGATAAAAATGATACCTCACTTGTGTGGGTAGGCCTAGCGCCCGCGACAGGAAACGCCCCAAAGCGCAACATGGACATATCCAATTTTTTAAAAGAAAACAGAGGTGTTTTTTGCGAAGTGCCTACCTGTAGATTTTGGCCTCTAGCTCAGCCGGCACATAGGGAAACCTACCAAACCTGTGCATTTCTGAAAACTAGAGACCTAGGGTAATCCAAGATGGTGTGACTTGTGGGGCTCGGACCAGGTTCTGTTACCCACAATCCTTTGCAAACCTCAAAATTTCGCTAAAAAAAACACATGTTCCTCACATTTCTGTGGCAGAAAGTTCTGGAATCTGAGAGGAGCCACAAATTTCCTTCCACCCAGCGTTCCCCAAAGTCTCCCGATAAAAATGATACCTCACTTGTGTGGGTAGGCCTAGCGCCCACGACAGGAAACGCCCCAAAGCGCAACGTGGACACATCCAATTTTTTTAAAAAAAACAGAGGTGTTTTTTGCGAAGTGTCTACCTGTAGATTTTGGCCTCTAGCTCAGCCGGCACCTAGGGAAACCTACCAAACCTGTGCATTTCTTTAAATTAGAGACCTAGGGGAATCCAAGATGGGGTGACTTGTGGGGCTCGGACCAGGTTCTGTTACCCAGAATCCTTTGCAAACCTCAAAATTTGGCTAAAAAAACACATGTTCCTCACATTTCTGTGGCAGAAAGTTCTGGAATCTGAGAGGAGCCACAAATTTCCTTCCACCCAGCGTTCCCCCAAGTCTCCCGATAAAAATGATACTTCACTTGTGTGGGTAGGCCTAGCGTCCGTGACAGGAAACGCCCCAAAGCGCAACGTGGACACATCCAATTTTTTGAAAGAAAACAGAGGTGTTTTTTGCGAAGTGCCTACCTGTAGATTTTGGCCTCTAGCTCAGCCGGCACCTAGGGAAACCTACCAAACCTGTGCATTTCTGAAAATTAGAGACCTAGGGGAATCCAAGATGGGGTGACTTGTGGGGCTCGGACCAGGTTCTGTTACCCAGAATCCTTTGCAAACCTCAAAATTTGGCTAAAAAAACACATGTTCCTCACATTTCTGTGGCAGAAAGTTCTGGAATCTGAGAGGAGCCACAAATTTCCTTCCACCCAGCGTTCCCGCAAGTCTCCCGATAAAAATGATACCTCACTTGTGTGGGTAGGCCTAGCGCCCGCGACAGGAAACGCCCCAAAGCGCAACTTGGACACATCCAATTTTTTTAAAGAAAATAGAGGTGCTTTTTGCGAAGTGCCTACCTGTAACTTTTGGCCTCTAGGTCAGCCGGCACCTAGGGAAACCTACCAAACCTGTGCATTTCTGAGAATTAGAGACCTAGGGGAATCCAAGATGGGGTGACTTGTGGGGCTCGGACCAGGTTCTGTTACCCAGAATCCTTTGCAAACCTCAAAATTTGGCTAAAAAAATACATATTCCTCACATTTCTGTGGCAGAAAGTTCTGGAATCCGAGAGGAGCCACAAATTTCCTTCCACCCAGCGTTCCCCCAAGTCTCCCGATAAAAATGATACCTCACTTGTGTGGGTAGGCCTAGCGCCCGCGACAGGAAACGCCCCAAAGCGCAACGTGGACACATCCAATTTTTTGAAAGAAAACAGAGGGTTTTTTTGCGAAGTGCCTACCTGTAGATTTTGGCCTCTAGCTCCGCCGGCACCTAGGGAAACCTACCAAACCTGTGCATTTCTGAAAACTAGAGACCTAGGGGAATCCAAGATGGGGTGACTTGTGGGGCTGGGACCAGGTTCTGTTACCCAGAATCCTTTGCAAACCTCTAAATTTGGCTAAAAAAACACATGTTCCTCACATTTCTGTGGCAGAAAGTTCTGGAATCTGAGAGGAGCCACAAATTTCCTTCCACCCAGCGTTCCCGCAAGTCTCCCGATAAAAATGATACCTCACTTGTGTGGGTAGGCCTAGCGCCCGCGACAGGAATCGCCCCAAAGCGCAACGTGGACACATCCAATTCATTTAAAGAAAATAGAGGTGCTTTTTGCGAAGTGCCTACCTGTAGATTTTGGCCTCTAGCTCAGCCGGCACCTAGGGAAACCTACCAAACCTGTGCATTTCTGAAAACTAAAGACCTAGGGGAATCCAAGATAGGGTGACTTGTGGGGCTCGGACCAGGTTCTGTTACCCAGAATCCTTTCCAAACCTCAAAATTTGGCTAAAAAAACACATGTTCCTCACATTTCTGTGGCAGAAAGTTCTGGAATCTGAGAGGAGCCACAAATTTCCTTCCACCCAGCGTTCCCCCAAGTCTCCCGATAAAAATCATACCTCACTTGTGTGGGTAGGCCTAGCGCCCGCGACAGGAAACGCCCCAAAGCGCAACATGGACATATCCAATTTTTTTAAAGAAAACAGAGGTGTTTTTTGCGAAGTGCCTACCTGAAGATTTTGGCCTCTAGCTCAGCCGGCACCTAGGGAAACCTACCAAACCTGTGCATTTCTGAAAACTAGAGACCTAGGGGCATCCAAGATGGGGTGACTTGTGGGGCTGGGACCAGGTTCTGTTACCCAGAATCCTTTGCAAACCTCAAAATGTGGCTAAAAAAACACATATTCCTCACATTTCTGTGGCAGAAAGTTCTGGAATCTGAGAGGAGCCACAAATTTCCTTCCACCCAGCGTTCCCCCAAGTCTCCCGATAAAAATGATACCTCACTTGTGTGGGTAGGCCTAGCGCCCGCGACAGGAAACGCCCCAAAGCGCAACGTGGACACATCCAATTTTTTTAAAGAAAACAGAGGTGTTTTTTGCGAAGTGCCTACCTGTAGATTTTGGCCTCTTGCTCAGCCGGCACCTAGGGAAACCTACCAAACCTGTGCATTTCTGAAAACTAGAGACCTAGGGGAATCCAAGATGGGGTGACTTGTGGGGCTCGGACCAGGTTCTGTTACCCAGAATCCTTTGCAAACCTCAAAATTTGGCTAACAAAACACATGTTCCTCACATTTCTGTGGCAGAAAGTTCTGGAATCTGAGAAGAGCCACAAATTTCCTTCCACCCAGCGTTCCCCCAAGTCTCCCAATAAAAATGATACCTCACTTGTGTGGGTAGGCCTAGCGCCCGTGACAGGAAACGCCCCAAAGCGCAACGTGGACACATCCAATTTTTTGAAAGAAAACAGAGGTGTTTTTTGCGAAGTGCCTACCTGTAGATTTTGGCCTCTAGCTCAGCCGGCACCTAGGGAAACCTACCAAACTTGTGCATTTCTGAAAACTAGAGACCTAGGGGAATCCAAGATGGGGTGACTTGTGGGGCTCGGACCAGGTTCTGTTACCCAGAATCCTTTGCAAACCTCAAAATTTGGCTAAAAAAACACATGTTCCTCACATTTCTGTGGCAGAAAGTTCTGGAATCTGAGAGGAGCCACAAATTTCCTTCCACCCAGCGTTCCCGCAAGTCTCCCGATAAAAATGATACCTCACTTGTGTGGGTAGGCCTAGCGCCCGCGACAGGAAACGCCCCAAAGCGCAACGTGGACACATCCAATTCTTTTAAAGAAAATAGAGGTGCTTTTTGCGAAGTGCCTACCTGTAGATTTTGGCCTCTAGCTCAGCCGGCACCTAGGGAAACCTACCAAACCTGTGCATTTCTGAAAACTAAAGACCTAGGGGAATCCAAGATAGGGTGACTTGTGGGGCTCGGACCAGGTTCTGTTACCCAGAATCCTTTGCAAACCTCAAAATTTGGCTAAACAAACACATGTTCCTCACATTTCTGTGGGAGAAAGTTCTGGAATCTGAGAGGAGCCACAAATTTCCTTCCACCCAGCGTTCCCCCAAGTCTCCCGATAAAAATGATACCTCACTTGTGTGGGTAGGCCTAGCGCCTGCGACAGGAAACGCCACAAAGCGCAACGTGGACACATCCAATTTTTTTAAACAAAATAGAGGTGATTTTTGCGAAGTGCCTACCTGTAGATTTTGGCCTCTAGCTCAGCCGACACCTAGGGAAACCTACCAAACCTGTGCATTTCTAAAAACTAGAGACCTAGGGGAATCCAAGATGGGGTGACTTGTGGGGCTCGGACCAGGTTCTGTTACCCAGAATCCTTTCCAAACCTCAAAATTTGGCTAAAAAAACACATGTTCCTCACATTTCTGTGGCAGAAAGTTCTGGAATCTGAGAGAAGCCACAAATTTCCTTCCACCCAGCGTTCCCCCAAGTCTCCCGATAAAAATGATACCTCACTTGTGTGGGTAGGCCTAGCGCCCGCGACAGGAAACGCCCCAAAGCGCAACATGGACTTATCCAATTTTTTTAAAGAAAACAGAGGTGTTTTTTGCAAAGTGCCTACCTGTAGATTTTGGCCTCTAGCTCAGCCGGCACCTAGGGAAACCTACCAAACCTGTGCATTTCTGAAAACTAGAGACCTAGGGGCATCCAAGATGGGGTGACTTGTGGGGCTGGGACCAGGTTCTGTTACCCAGAATCCTTTGCAAACCTCAAAATTTGGCTAAAAAAACACATATTCCTCACATTTCTGTGGCAGAAAGTTCTGGAATCTGAGAGGAGCCACAAATTTCCTTCCACCCAACGTTCCCCCAAGTCTCCCGATAAAAATGATACCTCACTTGTGTGGGTAGGCCTAGCGCCCGCGACAGGAAACGCCCCAAAGCGCAACGTGGACACATCCAATTTTTTGAAAGAAAACAGAGGTGTTTTTTGCGAAGTGCCTACCTGTAGATTTTGGCCTCTTGCTCAGCCGGCACCTAGGGAAACCTACCAAACCTGTGCATTTCTGAAAACTAGAGACCTAGGGGAATCCAAGGTGGGGTGACTTGTGGGGCTCGGACCAGGTTCTGTTACCCAGAATCCTTTGCAAACCTCAAAATTTGGCTAAAAAAACACATGTTCCTCACATTTCTGTGGCAGAAAGTTCTGGAATCTGAGAAGAGCCACAAATTTCCTTCCACCCAGCGTTCCCCCAAGTCTCCCGATAAAAATGATACCTCACTTGTGTGGGTAGGCCTAGCGCCCGTGACAGGAAACGCCCCAAAGCGCAACGTGGACACATCCAATTTTTTTAAAGCAAACAGAGGTGTTTTTTGCGAAGTGCCTACCTGTAGATTTTGGCCTCTAGCTCAGCCGGCACCTAGGGAAACCTACCAAACCTGTGCATTTCTGAAAACTAAAGACCTAGGGGAATCCAAGATGGGGTGACTTGTGGGGCTCGGACCAGGTTCTGTTACCCAGAATCCTTTGCAAACCTCAAAATTTGGCTAAACAAACACATGTTCCTCACATTTCTGTGGCAGAAAGTTCTGGAATCTGAGAGGAGCCACAAATTTCCTTCCACCCAGCGTTCCCCCAAGTCTCCCGATAAAAATGATACCTCACTTGTGTAGGTAGGCCTAGCGCCTGCGACAGGAAACGCCCCAAAGCGCAACGTGGACACATCCAATTTTTTAAAACAAAATAGAGGTGATTTTTGCGAAGTGCCTACCTGTATATTTTGGCCTCTAGCTCAGCCGACACCTAGGGAAACCTACCAAACCTGTGCATTTCTAAAAACTAGAGACCTAGGGGAATCCAAGAGGGGTGACTTGTGGGGCTCGGACCAGGTTCTGTTACCCAGAATCCTTTCCAAACCTCAAAATTTGGCTAAAAAAACACATGTTCCTCACATTTCTGTGGCAGAAAGTTCTGGAATCTGAGAGGAGCCACAAATTTCCTTCCACCCAGCGTTCCCCCAAGTCTCCCGATAAAAATCATACCTCACTTGTGTGGGTAGGCCTAGCGCCCGCGACAGGAAACGCCCCAAAGCGCAACATGGACATATCCAATTTTTTTAAAGAAAACAGAGGTGTTTTTTGCGAAGTGCCTACCTGTAGATTTTGGCCTCTAGCTCAGCCGGCACCTAGGGAAACCTACCAAACCTGTGCATTTCTGAAAACTGGAGACCTAGGGGCATCCAAGATGGGGTGACTTGTGGGGCTGGGACCAGGTTCTGTTACCCAGAATCCTTTGCAAACCTCAAAATGTGGCTAAAAAAACACATATTCCTCACATTTCTGTGGCAGAAAGTTCTGGAATCTGAGAGGAGCCACAAATTTCCTTCCACCCAGCGTTCCCCCAAGTCTCCCGATAAAAATGATACCTCACTTGTGTGGGTAGGCCTAGCGCCCGCGACAGGAAACGCCCCAAAGCGCAACGTGGACACATCCAATTTTTTTAAAGAAAACAGAGGTGTTTTTTGCGAAGTGCCTACCTGTAGATTTTGGCCTCTTGCTCAGCCGGCACCTAGGGAAACCTACCAAACCTGTGCATTTCTGAAAACTAGAGACCTAGGGGAATCCAAGATGGGGTGACTTGTGGGGCTCGGACCAGGTTCTGTTACCCAGAATCCTTTGCAAACCTCAAAATTTGGCTAACAAAACACATGTTCCTCACATTTCTGTGGCAGAAAGTTCTGGAATCTGAGAAGAGCCACAAATTTCCTTCCACCCAGCGTTCCCCCAAGTCTCCCAATAAAAATGATACCTCACTTGTGTGGGTAGGCCTAGCGCCCGTGACAGGAAACGCCCCAAAGCGCAACGTGGACACATCCAATTTTTTTAAAGAAAACAGAGGTGTTTTTTGCGAAGTGCCTACCTGTAGATTTTGGCCTCTAGCTCAGCCGGCACCTAGGGAAACCTAACAAACTTGTGCATTTCTGAAAACTAGAGACCTAGGGGAATCCAAGATGGGGTGACTTGTGGGGCTCGGACCAGGTTCTGTTACCCAGAATCCTTTGCAAACCTCAAAATTTGGCTAAAAAAACACATGTTCCTCACATTTCTGTGGCAGAAAGTTCTGGAATCTGAGAGGAGCCACAAATTTCCTTCCACCCAGCGTTCCCGCAAGTCTCCCGATAAAAATGATACCTCACTTGTGTGGGTAGGCCTAGCGCCCGCGACAGGAAACGCCCCAAAGCGCAACGTGGACACATCCAATTCTTTTAAAGAAAATAGAGGTGCTTTTTGCGAAGTGCCTACCTGTAGATTTTGGCCTCTAGCTCAGCCGGCACCTAGGGAAACCTACCAAACCTGTGCATTTCTGAAAACTAAAGACCTAGGGGAATCCAAGATAGGGTGACTTGTGGGGCTCGGACCAGGTTCTGTTACCCAGAATCCTTTGCAAACCTCAAAATTTGGCTAAACAAACACATGTTCCTCACATTTCTGTGGGAGAAAGTTCTGGAATCTGAGAGGAGCCACAAATTTCCTTCCACCCAGCGTTCCCCCAAGTCTCCCGATAAAAATGATACCTCACTTGTGTGGGTAGGCCTAGCGCCTGCGACAGGAAACGCCACAAAGCGCAACGTGGACACATCCAATTTTTTTAAACAAAATAGAGGTGATTTTTGCGAAGTGCCTACCTGTAGATTTTGGCCTCTAGCTCAGCCGACACCTAGGGAAACCTACCAAACCTGTGCATTTCTAAAAACTAGAGACCTAGGGGAATCCAAGATGGGGTGACTTGTGGGGCTCGGACCAGGTTCTGTTACCCAGAATCCTTTCCAAACCTCAAAATTTGGCTAAAAAAACACATGTTCCTCACATTTCTGTGGCAGAAAGTTCTGGAATCTGAGAGGAGCCACAAATTTCCTTCCACCCAGCGTTCTCCCAAGTCTCCCGATAAAAATGATACCTCACTTGTGTGGGTAGGCCTAGCGCCCGCGACAGGAAACGCCCCAAAGCGCAACATGGACTTATCCAATTTTTTTAAAGAAAACAGAGGTGTTTTTTGCAAAGTGCCTACCTGTAGATTTTGGCCTCTAGCTCAGCCGGCACCTAGGGAAACCTACCAAACCTGTGCATTTCTGAAAACTAGAGACCTAGGGGCATCCAAGATGGGGTGACTTGTGGGGCTGGGACCAGGTTCTGTTACCCAGAATCCTTTGCAAACCTCAAAATTTGGCTAAAAAAACACATATTCCTCACATTTCTGTGGCAGAAAGTTCTGGAATCTGAGAGGAGCCACAAATTTCCTTCCACCCAGCGTTCCCCCAAGTCTCCCGATAAAAATGATACCTCACTTGTGTGGGTAGGCCTAGCGCCCGCGACAGGAAACGCCCCAAAGCGCAACGTGGACACATCCAATTTTTTGAAAGAAAACAGAGGTGTTTTTTGCGAAGTGCCTACCTGTAGATTTTGGCCTCTTGCTCAGCCGGCACCTAGGGAAACCTACCAAACCTGTGCATTTCTGAAAACTAGAGACCTAGGGGAATCCAAGGTGGGGTGACTTGTGGGGCTCGGACCAGGTTCTGTTACCCAGAATCCTTTGCAAACCTCAAAATTTGGCTAAAAAAACACATGTTCCTCACATTTCTGTGGCAGAAAGTTCTGGAATCTGAGAAGAGCCACAAATTTCCTTCCACCCAGCGTTCCCCCAAGTCTCCCGATAAAAATGATACCTCACTTGTGTGGGTAGGCCTAGCGCCCGTGACAGGAAACGCCCCAAAGCGCAACGTGGACACATCCAATTTTTTTAAAGAAAACAGAGGTGTTTTTTGCGAAGTGCCTACCTGTAGATTTTGGCCTCTAGCTCAGCCGGCACCTAGGGAAACCTACCAAACCTGTGCATTTCTGAAAACTAGAGACCTAGGGGAATCCAAGATGGGGTGACTTGTGGGGCTGGGACCAGGTTCTGTTACCCAGAATCCTTTGCAAACCTCAAAATTTGGCTAAAAAAACACATGTTCCTCACATTTCTGTGGCAGAAAGTTCTGGAATCTGAGAGGAGCCACAAATTTCCTTCCACCCAGCGTTCCCGCAAGTCTCCCGATAAAAATGATACCTCACTTGTGTGGGTAGGCCTAGCGCCCGCGACAGGAAACGCCCCAAAGCGCAACGTGGACACATCCAATTTTTTGAAAGAAAACAGAGGTGTTTTTTGCGAAGTGCCTACCTGTAGATTTTTGCCTCTAGCTCAGCCGGCACCTAGGGAAACCTACCAAACCTGTGCATTTCTGAAAACTAGAGACCTAGGGGAATCCAAGATGGGGTGACTTGTGGGGCTGGGACCAGGTTCTGTTACCCAGAATCCTTTGCAAACCTCAAAATTTGGCTAAAAAAACACATGTTCCTCACATTTCTGTGGCAGAAAGTTCTGGAATCTGAGAGGAGCCACAAATTTCCTTCCACCCAGCGTTCCCGCAAGTCTCCCGATAAAAATGATACCTCACTTGTGTGGGTAGGCCTAGCGCCCGCGACAGGAAACGCCCCAAAGCGCAACTTGGACACATCCAATTTTTTTAAAGAAAATAGAGGCGCTTTTTGCGAAGTGCCTACCTGTAGATTTTGGCCTCTAGGTCAGCCGGCACCTAGGGAAACCTACCAAACCTGTGCATTTCTGAGAATTAGAGACCTAGGGGAATCCAAGATGGGGTGACTTGTGGGGCTCGGACCAGGTTCTGTTACCCAGAATCCTTTGCAAACCTCAAAATTTGGCTAAAAAATACATATTCCTCACATTTCTGTGGCAGAAAGTTCTGGAATCTGAGAGGAGCCACAAATTTCCTTCCACCCAGCGTTCCCCCAAGTCTCCCGATAAAAATGATACCTCACTTGTGTGGGTAGGCCTAGCGCCCGCGACAGGAAACGCCCCAAAGCGCAACGTGGACACATCCAATTTTTTGAAAGAAAACAGAGGTGTTTTTTGCGAAGTGCCTACCTGTAGATTTTGGCCTCTAGCTCAGCCGGCACCTAGGGAAACCTACCAAACCTGTGCATTTCTGAAAACTAGAGACCTAGGGGAATCCAAGATGGGGTGACTTGTGGGGCTGGGACCAGGTTCTGTTACCCAGAATCCTTTGCAAACCTCAAAATTTGGCTAAAAAAACACATGTTCCTCACATTTCTGTGGCAGAAAGTTCTGGAATCTGAGAGGAGCCACAAATTTCCTTCCACCCAGCGTTCCCGCAAGTCTCCCGATAAAAATGATACCTCACTTGTGTGAGTAGGCCTAGCGCCCGCGACAGGAAACGCCCCAAAGCGCAACGTGGACACATCCAATTCTTTTAAAGAAAATAGAGGTGCTTTTTGCGAAGTGCCTACCTGTAGATTTTGGCCTCTAGCTCAGCCGGCACCTAGGGAAACCTACCAAACCTGTGCATTTCTGAAAACTAAAGACCTAGGGGAATCCAAGATAGGGTGGCTTGTGGGGCTCGGACCAGGTTCTGTTACCCAGAATCCTTTGCAAACCTCAAAATTTGGCTAAACAAACATATGTTCCTCACATTTCTGTGGCAGAAAGTTCTGGAATCTGAGAGGAGCCACAAATTTCCTTCCACCCAGCGTTCCCCCAAGTCTCCCGATAAAAATGATACCTCACTTGTGTGGGTAGGCCTAGCGCCTGCGACAGGAAACGCCCCAAAGCGCAACGTGGACACATCCAATTTTTTTAAACAAAATAGAGGTGATTTTTGCGAAGTGCCTACCTGTAGATTTTGGCCTCTAGCTCAGCCGACACCTAGGGAAACCTACCAAACCTGTGCATTTCTAAAAACTAGAGACCTAGGGGAATCCAAGATGGGGTGACTTGTGGAGCTCGGACCAGGTTCTGTTACCCAGAATCCTTTCCAAACCTCAAAATTTGGCTAAAAAAATACATGTTCCTCACATTTCTGTGGCAGAAAGTTCTGGAATCTGAGAGGAGCCACAAATTTCCTTCCACCCAGCGTTCCCCCAAGTCTCCCGATAAAAATGATACCTCACTTGTGTGGGTAGGCCTAGCGCCCGCGACAGGAAACGCCCCAAAGCGCAACATGGACATATCCAATTTTTTAAAGAAAACAGAGGTGTTTTTTGCGAAGTGCCTACCTGTAGATTTTGGCCTCTAGCTCAGCCGGCACATAGGGAAACCTACCAAACCTGTGCATTTCTGAAAACTAGAGACCTAGGGGAATCCAAGATAGGGTGACTTGTGGGGCTCGGACCAGGTTCTGTTACCCAGAATCCTTTCCAAACCTCAAAATTTGGCTAAAAAAACACATGTTCCTCACATTTCTGTGGCAGAAAGTTCTGGAATCTGAGAGGAGCCACAAATTTCCTTCCACCCAGCGTTCCCCCAAGTCTCCCGATAAAAATGATACCTCACTTGTGTGGGTAGGCCTAGCGCCTGCGACAGGAAACGCCCCAAAGCGCAACGTGGACACATCCAATTTTTTTAAACAAAATAGAGGTGATTTTTGCGAAGTGCCTACCTGTAGATTTTGGCCTCTAGCTCAGCCGACACCTAGGGAAACCTACCAAACCTGTGCATTTCTAAAAACTAGAGACCTAGGGGAATCCAAGATGGGGTGACTTGTGGAGCTCGGACCAGGTTCTGTTACCCAGAATCCTTTCCAAACCTCAAAATTTGGCTAAAAAAATACATGTTCCTCACATTTCTGTGGCAGAAAGTTCTGGAATCTGAGAGGAGCCACAAATTTCCTTCCACCCAGCGTTCCCCCAAGTCTCCCGATAAAAATGATACCTCACTTGTGTGGGTAGGCCTAGCGCCCGCGACAGGAAACGCCCCAAAGCGCAACATGGACATATCCAATTTTTTTAAAGAAAACAGAGGTGTTTTTTGCGAAGTGCCTACCTGTAGATTTTGGCCTCTAGCTCAGCCGGCACATAGGGAAACCTACCAAACCTGTGCATTTCTGAAAACTAGAGACCTAGGGGAATCCAAGATGGTGTGACTTGTGGGGCTCGGACCAGGTTCTGTTACCCAGAATCCTTTGCAAACCTCAAAATTTCGCTAAAAAAAACACATGTTCCTCACATTTCTGTGGCAGAAAGTTCTGGAATCTGAGAGGAGCCACAAATTTCCTTCCACCCAGCGTTCCCCCAAGTCTCCCGATAAAAATGATACCTCACTTGTGTGGGTAGGCCTAGCGCCCGTGACAGGAAACGCCCCAAAGCGCAACGTGGACACATCCAATTTTTTGAAAGAAAACAGAGGTGTTTTTTGCGAAGTGCCTACCTGTAGATTTTGGCCTCTAGCTCAGCCGGCACCTAGGGAAACCTACCAAACCTGTGCATTTCTGAAAACTAGAGACCTAGGGGAATCCAAGATGGGGTGACTTGTGGGGCTGGGACCAGGTTCTGTTACCCAGAATCCTTTGCAAACCTCAAAATTTGGCTAAAAAAACACATGTTCCTCACATTTCTGTGGCAGAAAGTTCTGGAATCTGAGAGGAGCCACAAATTTCCTTCCACCCAGCGTTCCCCCAAGTCTCCCGATAAAAATGATACCTCACTTGTGTGAGTAGGCCTAGCGCCCGTGACAGGAAACGCCCCAAAGCGCAACGTGGACACATCCAATTTTTTGAAAGAAAACAGAGGTGTTTTTTGCGAAGTGCCTACCTGTAGATTTTGGCCTCTAGCTCAGCCGGCACCTAGGGAAACCTACCAAAGCTGTGCATTTCTGAAAATTAGAGACCTAGGGGAATCCAAGATGGGGTGACTTGTGGGGCTCGGACCAGGTTCTGTTACCCAGAATCCTTTGCAAACCTCACAATTTGGCTAAAAAAACACTTGTTCCTTACATTTCTGTGGCAGAAAGTTCTGGAATCTGAGAGGAGCCACAAATTTCCTTCCACCCAGCGTTCCCGCAAGTCTCCCGATAAAAATGATACCTCACTTGTGTGGGTAGGCCTAGCGCCCGCGACAGGAAACGCCCCAAAGCGCAACTTGGACACATCCAATTTTTTTAAAGAAAATAGAGGTGCTTTTTGCGAAGTGCCTACCTGTAGATTTTGGCCTCTAGGTCAGCCGGCACCTAGGGAAACCTACCAAACCTGTGCATTTCTGAGAATTAGAGACCTAGGGGAATCCAAGATGGGGTGACTTGTGGGGCTCGGACCAGGTTCTGTTACCCAGAATCCTTTGCAAACCTCAAAATTTGGCTAAAAAAATACATATTCCTCACATTTCTGTGGCAGAAAGTTCTGGAATCTGAGAGGAGCCACAAATTTCCTTCCACCCAGCGTTCCCCCAAGTCTCCCGATAAAAATGATACCTCACTTGTGTGGGTAGGCCTAGCGCCCGCGACAGGAAACGCCCCAAAGCGCAACGTGGACACATCCAATTTTTTGAAAGAAAACAGAGGGTTTTTTTGCGAAGTGCCTACCTGTAGATTTTGGCCTCTAGCTCCGCCGGCACCTAGGGAAACCTACCAAACCTGTGCATTTCTGAAAACTAGAGACCTAGGGGAATCCAAGATGGGGTGACTTGTGGGGCTGGGACCAGGTTCTGTTACCCAGAATCCTTTGCAAACCTCTAAATTTGGCTAAAAAAACACATGTTCCTCACATTTCTGTGGCAGAAAGTTCTGGAATCTGAGAGGAGCCACAAATTTCCTTCCACCCAGCGTTCCCGCAAGTCTCCCGATAAAAATGATACCTCACTTGTGTGGGTAGGCCTAGCGCCCGCGACAGGAATCGCCCCAAAGCGCAACGTGGACACATCCAATTCTTTTAAAGAAAATAGAGGTGCTTTTTGCGAAGTGCCTACCTGTAGATTTTGGCCTCTAGCTCAGCCGGCACCTAGGGAAACCTACGAAACCTGTGCATTTCTGAAAACTAAAGACCTAGGGGAATCCAAGATAGGGTGACTTGTGGGGCTCGGACCAGGTTCTGTTACCCAGAATCCTTTGCAAACCTCAAAATTTGGCTAAACAAACACATGTTCCTCACATTTCTGTGGCAGAAAGTTCTGGAATCTGAGAGGAGCCACAAATTTCCTTCCACCCAGCGTTCCCCCAAGTCTCCCGATAAAAATTATACCTCACTTGTGTGGGTAGGCCTAGCGCCTGCGACAGGAAATGCCCCAAAGCGCAACGTGGACACATCCAATTTTTTAAAACAAAATAGAGGTGATTTTTGCGAAGTGCCTACCTGTATATTTTGGCCTCTAGCTCAGCCGACACCTAGGGAAACCTACCAAACCTGTGCATTTCTAAAAACTAGAGACCTAGGGGAATCCAAGATGGGGTGACTTGTGGGGCTCGGACCAGGTTCTGTTACCCAGAATCCTTTCCAAACCTCAAAATTTGGCTAAAAAAACACATGTTCCTCACATTTCTGTGGCAGAAAGTTCTGGAATCTGAGAGGAGCCACAAATTTCCTTCCACCCAGCGTTCCCCCAAGTCTCCCGATAAAAATGATACCTCACTTGTGTGGGTAGGCCTAGCGCCCGCGACAGGAAACGCCCCAAAGCGCAACGTGGACACATCCAATTTTTTGAAAGAAAACAGAGGTGTTTTTTGCGAAGTGCCTACCTGTAGATTTTGGCCTCGTGCTCAGCCGGCACCTAGGGAAACCTACCAAACCTGTGCATTTCTGAAAACTAGAGACCTAGGGGAATCCAAGATGGGGTGACTTGTGGGGCTCGGACCAGGTTCTGTTACCCAGAATCCTTTGCAAACCTCAAAATTTGGCTAAAAAAACACATGTTCCTCACATTTCTGTGGCAGAAAGTTCTGGAATCTGAGAGGAGCCACAAATTTCCTTCCACCCAGCGTTCCCGCAAGTCTCCCGATAAAAATGATACCTCACTTGTGTGGGTAGGCCTAGCGCCCGCGACAGGAGACGCCCCAAAGCGCAACGTGGACACATCCAATTCTTTTAAAGAAAATAGAGGTGCTTTTTGCGAAGTGCCTACCTGTAGATTTTGGCCTCTAGCTCAGCCGGCACCTAGGGAAACCTACCAAACCTGTGCATTTCTGAAAACTAAAGACCTAGGGGAATCCAAGATAGGGTGACTTGTGGGGCTCGGACCAGGTTCTGTTACCCAGAATCCTTTGCAAACCTCAAAATTTGGCTAAACAAACACATGTTCCTCACATTTCTGTGGGAGAAAGTTCTGGAATCTGAGAGGAGCCACAAATTTCCTTCCACCCAGCGTTCCCCCAAGTCTCCCGATAAAAATGATACCTCACTTGTGTGGGTAGGCCTAGCGCCTGCGACAGGAAACGCCACAAAGCGCAACGTGGACACATCCAATTTTTTTAAACAAAATAGAGGTGATTTTTGCGAAGTGCCTACCTGTAGATTTTGGCCTCTAGCTCAGCCGACACCTAGGGAAACCTACCAAACCTGTGCATTTCTAAAAACTAGAGACCTAGGGGAATCCAAGATGGGGTGACTTGTGGGGCTCGGACCAGGTTCTGTTACCCAGAATCCTTTCCAAACCTCAAAATTTGGCTAAAAAAACACATGTTCCTCACATTTCTGTGGCAGAAAGTTCTGGAATCTGAGAGGAGCCACAAATTTCCTTCCACCCAGCGTTCCCCCAAGTCTCCCGATAAAAATGATACCTCACTTGTGTGGGTAG